>NC_091349.1:543050-560550 GCF_038502225.1 Cherax quadricarinatus
CCTTCCTCTCTCTCTTCCCACATCCTGTCTCACCTTCCTCTCTCTCTTCCAACATCCTGTCTCACCTTCCTCTCTCTTCCCACATCCTGTCTCACCTTCCTTTCTCTCTTCCAACATCCTGTCTCACCTTCCTCTCTCTCTTCCCACATCCTGTCTCACCTTCCTCTCTCTCTTCCAACATCCTGTCTCACCTTCCTCTCTCTCTTCCCACATCCTGTCTCACCTTCCTCTCTCTCTTCCCACATCCTGTCTCACCTTCCCCTCTCTCTTCCCACATCCTGTCTCACCTTCCCCTCTCTCTTCCCACATCCTGTCTCACCTTCCTCTCTCTCTTCCCACATCCTGTCTCACCTTCCTCTCTCTCTTCCCACATCCTGTCTCACCTTCCTCTCTCTCTTCCCACATCCTGTCTCACCTTCCTCTCTCTCTTCCCACATCCTGTCTCACCTTCCTCTCTCTCTTCCCACATCCTGTCTCACCTTCCTCTCTCTCTTCCCACATCCTGTCTCACCTTCCTCTCTCTCTTCCCACATCCTGTCTCACCTTCCTCTCTCTCTTCCCACATCCTGTCTCACCTTCGTCTCTCTCTTCCCACATCCTGTCTCACCTTCCTTTCTCTCTTCCAACATCCTGTCTCACCTTCCTCTCTCTCTTCCCACATCCTGTCTCACCTTCCTCTCTCTCTTCCCACATCCTGTCTCACCTTCCTCTCTCTCTTCCCACATCCTGTCTCACCTTCCCCTCTCTCTTCCCACATCCTGTCTCACCTTCCTCTCTCTCTTCCCACATCCTGTCTCACCTTCCTCTCTCTCTTCCCACATCCTGTCTCACCTTCCTCTCTCTCTTCCCACATCCTGTCTCACCTTCCTCTCTCTCTTCCCACATCCTGTCTCACCCTTCCGTCCTCTCCTCTGTCTCCTGAGTTTCCTACAAATGTTTTTATGTGTGTGTGTGTGTGTGTGTGTGTGTGTGTGTGTGTGTGTGTGTGTGTGTGTGTGTGTGTGTGTGTGTTTGTGTGTGTGTGTGTGTGTTTTCTCACATAGTGATTGCAGTGGTTGAATCACAGCTCCTGACCCCGCCTCTCTGGTCGTTGCTGGGTCCACACACTGCTGGTTTTGAGAGCCTTATCGTACCTCTTATAAAACTATGTATGGATGTTGCGGCCAGCAGTAACAGCCTGGTGGATCAGGCCTTCATCCAGCAGGAGACCTGGTCTGGGACCGGACCGTGGGGCGTTGACCCCCACAAACATCGTTCAGGTACTACTCCATCACCCAGGTTGTTCCACGTCCTAACTGCCCTAAGACTGTACTCACCTATTTGTGATTGCAGAGGTCGATTCACAGCTCCTGGCCCCGCCTCTTCACTGATCGCTACTAGGTCCTCTCCCTGCTCCAAGAACTTATTTGTGTGTGTATAGTGGGGTCGTGATGGGGACTTGGTGGGGTCGTGGTGGGGATGTGGTGGGGTCGTGATGGGGATGTGGTGGGGTCGTGGTGGGTCGTAGTGGGGATGTGATGGGGTCGTGATGGGGACGTGGTGGGGTCGTAGTGGGGATGTGGTGGGGTCGTGATGGAGACGTGGTGGGGTCGTGATGGGGACGTGGTGGGGACGTGATGGGGATGTGTTGGGGTCGTGATGGCGACGTGGTGGGGTCGTGGTGGGGGTGTGGTGGGGTCGTGGTGGGGATGTGGTGGGTCGTGGTGGGGTCGTGGTGGGGATGTGGTGGGGTCGTGGTGGGGATGTGGTGGGGTCGTGTTGGGGATATGGTGGGGTCGTGTTGGGGATGTGGTGGGGTCGTGGTGGGGATGTGGTGGGGATGTGGTGGGTCGTAATGGGGATGTGGTGGGGTCGTGGTGGGGATGTGGTGGGTCGTGATGGGGATGTGGTGGAGTCGTGGTGGGGATGTGGTGGGGTCGTGGTGGGGATGTGATGGGTCGTAATGGGGATGTGGTGGGGTCGTGGTGGGGATGTGGTGGGTCGTGATGGGGATGTGGTGGAGTCGTGGTGGGGATGTGGTGGGGTCGTGGTGAGGATGTGGTGGGGTCGTGGTGGGGATGTGGTGGGGTCGTGGTGGGGATGTGGTGGGGTCGTGGTGGGGATGTGGTGGGGTCGTGGTGGGGATGTGGTGGAGTCGTGGTGGGGTTGTGGTGGGGTCGTGGTGAGGATGTGGTGGGGTCGTGGTGAGGATGTGGTGGGGTCGTGGTGGGGATGTGGTGGGGTCGTGGTGGGGATGTGGTGGGGTCGTGGTGTGGTGTCTACGTTAAGTTATGAAGGTGTGGGAGTAAGTTCAGTAACGTTTGCGTCTGCCACCACCCCCAGAGGGCAGCATGGGGTGGGCGGTGTGTGGGGCGGGTGTGGGTGTGGGCGTGGGGTGTAGGCGTGGGGGTCTTCTGCATGTGCTTCTCTTGCTGCTCAAGATCCATTGATTGACGTGTGCGTGGATTACACGGCACCCTGGGAGAGGCTAGGAGGCGCGCGGCACGAGTGAGAGAGTGAGAGAGAGAGACAGTGAGAGAGTGAGTGAGGGAGAGTGAGGTGCGCGCGGTAGAGAGACACTGACAGTGTGGCTCCGACGCTGCTGACGCTCGGAACACTGCTCTAGTGTGTCGGTAGCCTCGTCTTGTCTGCTAGTGTGTGTGTGTGTGTGGGTGAGGGGGTGTGGGGGGCCCCCTCAGTGTGTGGCCCACATGGTGTAGTGTAGAGGCCAGACAAGGGCCACAGTCTATGTTGGCCACTCAACACTAAACACTACTCTATATGCCCATCAAGACGGGGCGTCGCAAGCAGCCTGTCACCACGGGGTTGGGGGCCCCAGGGGACCATGACGGCCTGCCCCCAGCCCCGCACATGATGCCCGGGGCCGTGGGCCCTCAGGGTCCCCTCAGCGGGGACACTGCCCCCGTGGGGCCGGCCAATATGCCCCACGGACCGCAGGGAGGGCCCGTGGGGCTCGGCTCCCACCCGGGCCATGTTCCCCCCGGAGCTCCGGCCTTTATGCATGGTCCGGGTGGTCCTGGAATGCCCGGAGGACCAGTAGGACCCGGTGGACCGGGACCAATATCCAGCGGACCAGGGGGCCCCGGTATGGCCAGTGGTCCAGGAATGCCAGGTCATGGTATGCCCAACGGTCCTCAGATGCCCTCTGGTCCCAATGGGCCAGGTATGATGCCCGGACCGGGTGGACCTGGACCTGGGATGCCAATGCATGGACCAGGTGGACCACCAGGACCCATCAACCCTGCATTCTTCAGGTAACTGATCTCTGTTTATTATGGGTAAGAAGGAACAGGGGTTGTGAGGTGTGTGGGGGACCCTCCTCACCTCCAGTGTGGAGGTAGGGGACCCTCCTCACCTCCAGTGTGGAGGTAGGGGACCCTCCTCACCTCCAGTGTGGAGGTAGGGGACCCTACTTACCTTCAGTGTGGAGGTAGGGGACCCTCCTCACCTCCAGTGTGGAGGTAGGGGACCCTCCTCACCTCCAGTGTGGAGGTAGGAGACCCTCCTTACCTCCAGTGTGGAGGTAGGGGACCCTCCTTACCTCCAGTGTGGAGGTAGGGGACCCTCCTTACCTCCAGTGTGGAGGTAGGGGACCCTCCTTACCTCTAGTGTGGAGGTAGGGGACCCTCCGTACATCCAGTGTGGAGGTAGGGGACTCTCCTTACCTCCAGTGTGGAGGTAGGGGACCCTCCGTACCTCCAGTGTGGAGGTAGGGGACTCTCCTTACCTCCAGTGTGGAGGTAGGGGACCCTCCGTACCTCCAGTGTGGAGGTAGGGGACTCTCCTTACCTCCAGTGTGGAGGTAGGGGACCCTCCTTACCTCCAGTGTGGAGGTAGGGGACCCTCCTTACCTCCAGTGTGGAGGTAGGGGACCCTCCTCACCTCCAGTGTAGAGGTAGGGGACCCTCCGTTCCTCCAGTGTGGAGGTAGGGGACCCTCCTTACCTCCAGTGTGGAGGTAGGGGACCCTCCTCACCTCCAGTGTGGAGGTATGGGACCCTCCTCACCTCCAGTGTGGAGGTAGGGGACCCTCCTTACCTCCAGTATGGAGGTAGGGGACCCTCCGTACCTCCAGTGTGGAGGTAGGGGGCCCTCCGTACCTCCAGTATGAAGGTAGGGGACCCTCCGTACCTCCAGTGTGGAGGTAGGGGACCCTCCGTACCTCCAGTGTGGAGGTAGGGGACCCTCCTTACCTCCAGTGTGGAGGTAGGGGGACCCTTCGTACCTCCAGTGTGAAGGTAGGGGACCCTCCTTACCTCCAGTGTGGAGGTAGGGGGACCTTCCGTACCTCCAATGTGGAGGTAGGGGACTCTCCGTACCTCCAGTGTGGAGGTAGGGGACCCTCCTTACCTCCAGTGTGGAGGTAGGGGGACCCTCCGTACCTCAAATATGGAGGTAGGGGACCCTCCGTACCTCCAGTGTGGAGGTAGGGGACCCTCCTTACCTCCAGTGTGGAGGTAGGGGAACACTCCGTACCTCCAATGTGGAGGTAGGGGACCCTCCGTACCTCCAGTGTGGAGGTAGGGGACCCTCCTTACCTCCAGTGTGGAGGTAAGGGGACCCTCCGTACCTCCAATGTGGAGGTAGGGGACCCTCCGTACCTCCAGTGTGGAGGTAGGGGACCCTCCTTACCTCCAGTGTGGAGGTAGGGGGACCCTCCGTACCTCCAGTGCGGAGGTAGGGGACCCTCCTTACCTCCAGTATGGAGGTAGGAGGACACGTCCTCACCTCCAGTGTAGAGGTAGGGGGACCCTCCTTGCCTCCAGTGTGGAGGTAGGGGGACCCTCCTCACCTCCAGTGTTGAGGTAGGGGGACCCTCCTCACCTCCAGTGTGGAGGTAGGGGGACCCTCCGTACCTCCAGTGTGGAGGTAGGGGGACCCTCCTCACCTCCAGTGTGGAGGTAGGGGGACCCTCCGTACCTCCAGTGTGGAGGTAGGGGGACCCTCCTCACCTCCAGTGTGGAGGTAGGGGGACCCTCCATACCTCCAGTGTGGAGGTAGGGGACCCTCCTCACCTCCAGTGTGGAGGTAGGGGACCCTCCTCACCTCCAGTGTGGAGGTAGGGGACCCTCCTCACCTCCAGTGTGGAGGTAGGAGGACCCTCCTCACCTCCAGTGTGGAGGTAGAGGGACCCTCCTTGCCTCCAGGGTGGAGGTAGGGGACCCTCCTCACCTCCAGTGTGGAGGTAGGGGGACCCTCCTCACCTCCAGTGTGGAGGTAGGGGGACCCTCCTCACCTCCAGTGTGGAGGTAGGGGGACCCTCCTTGCCTCCAGTGTGGAGGTAGGGGACCCTCCTTGCCTCCAGTGTGGAGGTAGGGGGACCCTCCTCACCTCCAGTGTGGAGGTAGGGGGACCCTCCTTGCCTCCAGTGTGGAGGTAGGGAGACCCTCCTCACCTCCAGTGTGGAGGTAGGGGGACCCTCCTTGCCTCCAGTGTGGAGGTACGGGGACCCTCCTCACCTCCAGTGTGGAGGTAGGGGGACCCTCCTTGCCTCCAGTGTGGAGGTAGGGGACCCTCCTCACCTCCAGTGTGGAGGTAGGGGGACCCTCCTTGCCTCCAGGGTGGAGGTAGGGGACCCTCCTCACCTCCAGTGTGGAGGTAGGGGGACCCTCCTCACCTCCAGTGTTGAGGTAGGGGACCCTCCTCACCTCCAGTGTGGAGGTAGGGGACCCTCCTCACCTCCAGTGTGGAGGTAGGGGGACCCTCCTCACCTCCAGGGTGGAGGTAGGGGGACCCTCCTCACCTCCAGTGTGGAGGTAGGGGACCCTTCTCACCTTCAGTGTGGAGGTAGGGGACCCTCCTCACCTCCAGTGTGGAGGTAGGGGACCCTCCTCACCTCCAGTGTGGAGGTAGGGGACCCTCCTCACCTCCAGTGTGGAGGGAGGGGGACCCTCCTCACCTCCAGTGTAGAGGTAGGGGGACCCTCCTCACCTCCAGTGTGGAGGTAGGGGGACCCTCCTCACCTCCAGTGTGGAGGTAGGGGGACCCTCCTCACCTCCAGTGTGGAGGTAGGGGACCCTCCTCACCTCCAGTGTGGAGGTAGGGGACCCTCCTCACCTCCAGTGTGGAGGTAGGGGGACCCTCCTCACCTCCAGTGTGGAGGTAGGGGGACCCTCCTCACCTCCAGTGTGGAGGTAGGGGGACCCTCCTCACCTCCAGTGTGGAGGTAGGGGGACCCTCCTCACCTCCAGTATGGAGGTAGGGGACCCTCCTCACCTCCAGTGTGGAGGTAGGGGGACCCTCCTCACCTCCAGTATGGAGGTAGGGGGACCCTCCTCACCTCCAGTATGGAGGTAGGGGGACCCTCCTCACCTCCAGTATGGAGGTAGGGGGACCCTCCTCACCTCCAGTATGGAGGTAGGGGGACCCTCCTCACCTCCAGTGAGACAGGGAAGGAAGGAAGAAATTTGTTTAGCTCTTACTAGACCCCACAAGTGAAGGGTGACAGGTGCTCTGAGAATTGTTTGTGTGGTTGAGTGCCAGCTCCTGACCCAGTCTTCTACACCATGATGATCAGCGTCACTGCCGCCATCACTACCCTAGTCATCACCCTCACACTAAACAAATACTTCTTTACATCATTCTGGCTCATCTTGGTGACCTTCCTCACACTTGTGCTCACATCACCTTCCTCACACTTGTGCTCACATCACCTTCCTCACACTTGTGCTCACATCACCTTCCTCACACTTGTGCTCACATCACCTTCCTCACACTTGTGCTCACATCACCTTCCTCACACTTGTGCTCACATCTAACATTTGATCGGATTTTTTGTTGGGATTTTTTACCTAGAGGGTTAGCCACCCAGGATTACCCAAGAAAGTGAATGCGTCGTCGAGGACTGTCTTATTTCCAGTATGGTCCTTCAAACTTGTCCCCCAGGATGCCACCCATACCAGCCGCTGGCACCCAGGTACCTACTTCCTTGCTAGGTGAACAGGAAGGAAAGGTGTAAGGAAACAAGGCCAACGTTTCCACCCGTACCGGGAATTGAACCACAGACACTCAGTGTGTGAAAACGTTGATGTCTTGTGTGATTAATGTTGTTGATGTGCTGATTGTTGGGCTCTTTTGCGGTGACGATGTGTTGTAGCGTGTGTTGTAGCATGTGTTGTAGCATGTGTTGTAGCATGTGTTGTAGCGTGTGTTGTAGCATGTGTTGTAGCATGTGTTGTAGCATGTGTTGTAGCGTGTGTTGTAGCATGTGTTGTAGCATGTGTTGTAGCATGTGTTGTAGCGTGTGTTGTAGCATGTGTTGTAGCATGTGTTGTAGCGTGTGTTGTAGCGTGTGTTGTAGCGTGTGTTGTAGCGTGTGTTGTAGCATGTGTTGTAGCATGTGTTGTAGCGTGTGTTGTAGCGTGTGTTGTAGCGTGTGTTGTAGCATGTGTTGTAGCATGTGTTGTAGCATGTGTTGTAGCATGTGTTGTAGCGTGTGTTGTAGCATGTGTTGTAGCGTGTGTTGTAGCATGTGTTGTAGCATGTGTTGTAGCATGTATTGTAGCATGTGTTGTAGCATGTGTTGTAGCATGTGTTGTAGCATGTGTTGTAGCGTGTGTTGTAGCGTGTGTTGTGTGGTGTCTTGTGTTAGTGTGATAGTGTAGTTGTGTGTTATATGGTGTCTTGTGTTAGTATGATAGTGTAGTTGTGTGTTATATGGTGTCTTGTGTTTGTGTGATAGTGTAGTTGTGTGTTATATGGTGTCTTGTGTTAGTGTGATAGTGTAGTTGTGTGTTATATGGTGTCTTGTGTTAGTGTGATAGTGTAGTTGTGTGTTATATGGTGTCTTGTGTTAGTGTGATAGTGTAGTTGTGTGTTATATGGTGTCTTGTGTTAGTATGATAGTGTAGTTGTGTGTTATATGGTGTCTTGTGTTAGTATGATAGTGTAGTTGTGTGTTATATGGTGTCTTGTGTTAGTGTGATAGTGTAGTTGTGTGTTATATGGTGTCTTGTGTTAGTATGATAGTGTAGTTGTGTGTTATATGGTGTCTTGTGTTAGTATGATAGTGTAGTTGTGTGTTATATGGTGTCTTGTGTTAGTATGATAGTGTAGTTGTGTGTTATATGGTGTCTTGTGTTAGTGTGATAGTGTAGTTGTGTGTTATATGGTGTCTTGTGTTAGTATGATAGTGTAGTTGTGTGTTATATGGTGTCTTGTGTTAGTGTGATAGTGTAGTTGTGTGTTATATGGTGTCTTGTGTTAGTATGATAGTGTAGTTGTGTGTTATATGGTGTCTTGTGTTAGTGTGATAGTGTAGTTGTGTGTTATATGGTGTCTTGTGTTAGTATGATAGTGTAGTTGTGTGTTATATGGTGTCTTGTGTTAGTATGATAGTGTAGTTGTGTGTTATATGGTGTCTTGTGTTAGTGTGATAGTGTAGTTGTGTGTTATATGGTGTCTTGTGTTAGTGTGATAGTGTAGTTGTGTGTTATATGGTGTCTTGTGTTAGTATGATAGTGTAGTTGTGTGTTATATGGAGTCTTGTGTTTGTGTGATAGTGTAGTTGTGTGTTATATGGTGTCTTGTGTTAGTATGATAGTGTAGTTGTGTGTTATATGGTGTCTTGTGTTAGTGTGATAGTGTAGTTGTGTGTTATATGGTGTCTTGTGTTAGTATGATAGTGTAGTTGTGTGTTATATGGTGTCTTGTGTTAGTGTGATAGTGTAGTTGTGTGTTATATGGTGTCTTGTGTTAGTATGATAGTGTAGTTGTGTGTTATATGGTGTCTTGTGTTAGTATGATAGTGTAGTTGTGTGTTATATGGTGTCTTGTGTTAGTGTGATAGTGTAGTTGTGTGTTATATGGTGTCTTGTGTTAGTGTGATAGTGTAGTTGTGTGTTATATGGTGTCTTGTGTTAGTGTGATAGTGTAGTTGTGTGTTATATGGTGTCTTGTGTTAGTATGATAGTGTAGTTGTGTGTTATATGGTGTCTTGTGTTAGTGTGATAGTGTAGTTGTGTGTTATATGGAGTCTTGTGTTTGTGTGATAGTGTAGTTGTGTGTTATATGGTGTCTTGTGTTAGTATGATAGTGTAGTTGTGTGTTATATGGTGTCTTGTGTTTGTGTGATAGTGTAGTTGTGTGTTATATGGTGTCTTGTGTTAGTGTGATAGTGTAGTTGTGTGTTATATGGTGTCTTATGTTTGTGTGATGGTGTAGTAGTGTGTTATATGGCGTCTTGTGTTTGTGTGATGGTGTAGTAGTGTGCCTTAGTTTTTCCTGATGCTTGGTGTGTTATGTGCTCTGACAAAGTTGTGTGTGGTGTTTGACGCCCTCCTGGCCCCGCCTCCTAGACCACTCTGGCATCTCTGATTTCTGGCCTCTTGGGTCTTATCATATCTACTCTTGAAGCTGTGTATTGAGTATGCCTCCACCACTCCACACTGTATACATAACTCAAGAGAATCACCAAATAGAACGAAACGAACACGTGATGTCAGCTGACATTTCGTTCAAAGAACACAATACGGCAGACGTCACGACAACCAGGAAAATGACGATCAATAATGAAAACTGACAAAATATGAGAAATAATGTCATTCAAATCCGTGGTCTCAGATTATTCAACATCTTACCAGAAGATATCAGAAACACTGCTGGAACAAGTGTAGAAGTCTTGAAGAGGAAGCTGGACAACTATCTTCACCAGGTACCAGATCAACCAGGCTGTGATGGATATGTGGGGCCAGTGGGCCTCCAGCAGCAACAGCCTGGTTGACCAGGCTAACACCAGACGAGCCTGGACCTTGACCGGGCTCCGGGAGTAGAAAGACTCAAAACTCATCAGAGGTATATCAAAGGTGCTTGTATTCTCCCTTAGAGTATTATTCGGTGTTAACTGATCAGTTTAAAGCAGGAGAGATATCACAGCTGGGAAAAAAGTGATCATTTACAGCCCGCACTGACCAATATACTATATAAATTACTGGGTACGTCTCAGAGTCCTTAATAAGTACTCGCTGGAGCAGGAGAGAGATATATACGTGGAAAGCATCTGAGGGTCTGGTTATAAATCTTCACTCTCAAAACAACATACTGGAGTGAGAGATATGGGAGAAAATGCAGAATAAACCCAAAGAGAAGTAGGGGCGCCATGAACACAATAAGAGAACGCTGTATCACTATCCGTGGTCCCAGACTATTCTACATCTTACCACAAAATATTAGAAACACTGCTGGAACAAGTGTAATTGTCTTAAAGAGGAAATTTCACAAGTACCAACACATAGTACCGGATCAGCCTTTGTAAACGATATTTGTACAAGTACGTGTACAAGGTGTACAGGTCCAGCTGGCTTACTAAAAGCCCTCTGTTGTGCACAGCCTCAAACATTATGTAATTCAAGTGTTCCAGTAGACTAGTGACAACGGTGTGATGTTCATTGAGGACAAATCTCAGTTACTGTGGTGCGAGAGGACTGAGGAAATAACGAGACTGGGGTACAGGAGAAACTCAAATCACTCGATGTGAGAGACGTGGGAGTGATAATGTCATACAGTCTCATCTTTAAGGTACACAGCAAGTCATTGTTGCAACTGCAACAAAATAAATAACTAGAACTTCCAAAACAAGAAATGGTAAGTCAGTGATAATAATCTCTGTAGGTTGGAATATTACTGTGTAGTAGCGGCCTCCTTCAACACATGTTCAACTGAACAACTGAAAAATATACAAAACCTTCACACCTGGTATAAAGTCAGTCAACCACCTTAATTACTCTTCATTGTATTATGCTGAAATATAATAATAATAATAACAATAATAATTATTATTATTATTATTATTATTATTATTATTATTGTTAACAACGCGTACGTAGTAATCACTAAATAGGTATATCACAAGAGACTTGGCAAACTGCAAAATACCACCAGGGAAGTGATAAGTACACAGAGAGTGAACTCAAGTGTAAAGGGACCACGACTCTTCATCATCTTCCCTTCATCACCAACAGACTCTAAGCAGTCTTCAAGAGGTCACTCCACAGATTCCTCAAATTAGTTCCTGATCAGCTGGGTTGTGGTCACCAGCCTGATCGATCAAGCCAGCAACCAGGAGGCCTGGTCTTGGGTGGGGGGGGGTGCGGAGACGTCTGGAAACAACTATAAGTAGCCTACAGGTAAGTGACAGATCAACCAGGCTGTTATGAGTATTTGAGGCAATGGGCCTCCAGCAGTAACAGCCTGGTTGACCAGGTAAACCATGCACACTTACTAAAGAAATGCTTCCTTTCACCCCTTTGTGTCACGTGTGTCTTAATTTACCACTTATGTTCCCTTGAATCACATTCTCTCTCCCTGTCATGCCTTATCAATTCCTCTTAAGATTGTAGACTGTAATCATACCTTAAGTCAGTGCTCGATCAGCCGGGCTGTGGTTCGTACGTTGGTTTACGTGCAGCCAGCAGTAACAGCCTGGTTGATCAGGCCCTGATCCACCACGAGGCCTAGTCATGGACCGGGCCGCGGGGCGTTGACCCCCAGAACACCCTCCAGGTTGGTAAGACTCCCCTTATCCTCTCTGTCAAGGTCGTTATCTTCATTTCCTTTAGCTTCTCACAATGTTTTGGTACTAATCTCGTTTTATAGCCGGTGTAAGCACTTGACCAGGTGTGGGCTCCATGCTGGGGCCAAGTGTGGGCTCCATGCTGGGGCCAAGTGTGGGCTCCATGCTGGGGCCAAGTGTGGGCTCCATGCTGGGGCCAAGTGTGGGCTCCATGCTGGGGCCAAGTGTGGGCTCCATGCTGGGGCCAAGTGTGGGCTCCATGCTGGGGCCAAGTGTGGGCTCCATGCTGGGGCCAAGTGTGGGCTCCATGCTGGGGCCAAGTGTGGGCTCCATGCTGGGGCCAAGTGTGGGCTCCATGCTGGGGCCAAGTGTGGGCTCCATGCTGGGGCCAAGTGTGGGCTCCATGCTGGGGCCAAGTGTGGGCTCCATGCTGGGGCCAAGTGTGGGCTCCATGCTGGGGCCAAGTGTGGGCTCCATGCTGGGGCCAAGTGTGGGCTCCATGCTGGGGCCAAGTGTGGGCTCCATGCTGGGGCCAGGTGTGGGCTCCATGCTGGGGCAAGGTGTGGGCTCCATGCTGGGGCCAAGTGTGGGCTCCATGCTGGGGCCAAGTGTGGACTCCATGCTGGGGCCAGGTGTGGGCTCCATGCTGGGGCCAAGTGTGGGCTCCATGCTGGGGCCAGGTGTGGGCTCCATGCTGGGGCCAAGTGTGGGCTCCATGCTGGGGCCAAGTGTGGGCTCCATGCTGGGGCCAGGTGTGGGCTCCATGCTGGGGCCAGGTGTGGGCTCCATGCTGGGGCCAGGTGTGGGCTCCATGCTGGGGCCAAGTGTGGGCTCCATGCTGGGGCCAAGTGTGGGCTCCATGCTGGGGCCAAGTGTGGGCTCCATGCTGGGGCCAAGTGTGGGCTCCATGCTGGGGCCAGGTGTGGGCTCCATGCTGGGGCCAAGTGTGGGCTCCATGCTGGGGCCAAGTGTGGGCTCCATGCTGGGGCCAAGTGTGGGCTCCATGCTGGGGCCAGGTGTGGGCTCCATGCTGGGGCCAAGTGTGGGCTCCATGCTGGGGCTAGGTGTGGGCTCCATGCTGGGGCCAAGTGTGGGCTCCATGCTGGGGCCAAGTGTGGGCTCCATGCTGGGGCCAGGTGTGGGCTCCATGCTGGGGCCAGGTGTGGGCTCCATGCTGGGGCCAGGTGTGGGCTCCATGCTGGGGCCAAGTGTGGGCTCCATGCTGGGGCCAAGTGTGGGCTCCATGCTGGGGCCAAGTGTGGGCTCCATGCCGGGGCCAAGTGTGGGCTCCATGCTGGGGCCAAGTGTGGGCTCCATGCTGGGGCCAAGTGTGGGCTCCATGCAGGGGCCAAGTGTGGGCTCCATGCCGGGGCCAAGTGTGGGCTCCATGCTGGGGCCAAGTGTGGGCTCCATGCTGGGGCCAAGTGTGGGCTCCATGCTGGGGCCAAGTGTGGGCTCCATGCTGTGGCAAGGTGTGGGCTCCATGCTGGGGCCAAGTGTGGGCTCCATGCCGGGGCCAAGTGTGGGATCCATGGTGGGGCTAGGTGTGGGCGCCATGCTGGGGCCAAGTGTGGGCTCCATGCTGGGGCCAAGTGTGGGCTCCATGCTGGGGCCAAGTGTGGGCTCCATGCCGGGGCCAAGTGTGGGCTCCATGCTGGGGCCAAGTGTGGGCTCCATGCCGGGGCCAAGTGTGGGCTCCATGCTGGGGCCAAGTGTGGGCTCCATGCTGGGGCCAAGTGTGGGCTCCATGCTGGGGCCAAGTGTGGGCTCCATGCTGGGGCCAAGTGTGGGCTCCATGCTGGGGCCAAGTGTGGGCTCCATGCTGGGGCCAGGTGTGGGCTCCATGCTGGGGCCAAGTGTGGGCTCCATGCTGGGGCCAAGTGTGGGCTCCATGCTGGGGCCAAGTATTCCATAACTGCATTAACATTTGTCTCGTATAATGTTCTGAAGGATTCTTTGTTCAATGTCCTGAATGCTCTTTTGAAATGTGTTAATATTGCATATGCAAGATATACTTAATATGCTTGGTGTTATATTCACTACCAGATCCTCACTGATATTGGTAGCTTCTGTCCACTTGTGCTGTACTCTCTGTCTGGTCTTCCTTCACCTTCTCCAGATAGAACCACCTTACGTTTGTTTGGGTTGAACTCAAAAATATACCTGTTTGACTACACCTGTAGTTGTTGTTGTTATTATTATTATTATTATTATTATTATTATTATTATTATTATGGTCATGTAAAGCGCTAAACCCATGTGGGTCATTCAGCGCAAGACGTGGTGGAGGCTCGATCCTCAGTCTTCTGAACGGAACAGCGACACATATGACTAGATTATCTTAGGTAGGTTGTCCACGTGCATTAGGAAGAGTATAGGTCGTAATATTGATCCTTGCGGAACTGCACTCGTTGCTCTCTCTATTCTGATGTGTCATCCCCTCACTGTCCTCTCATTGCTCACCAGTTGGACAAGACCCGGGACGGGTGTACCTGAGAGTCTCATCCAGTGTCATTCCAACACTTCCTCACCCACTGTAGCTCTCGGCCTTAACACTTCCTGTCCTTCTAATGTCTCCACTAATCTCTGGTATTGGTTTACCTTTGATGGGTTTCAAGAAGTTTACTAATCCCGCAGCCAGGTCCTGTGCGAGGCTTGTCTAGTGCTTGCTTGGTTAGCCAGGCTATTGTTGCTGTCAGTCCACTGCTCTACATATCCTTTAAAGTCTGGTTGATCCAACACTTAGCGGAGGCACTTGTCAACTTTCCTCTTGAAGTCTTGTATGCGTGTTGTGTTAAGATGCTCGATCATCTGGGTTCACGGATGTTGATACTATGCTCACATACACCTTACTATTCACCGGGTTTATTATATATTTTCTGCTATACCTTCCACACCTCTCACTTCAGTGTGCAGATTTGAGCATCAAATGCTTTCTTATGATCCAAGAAGCTGCACTCCCCCCCCCAGCCCTGTCCTTTTTTTGGTTTTGCTTCTGTGACTGTATCATAGAACTCCAACAAATTTGTAAGACAAGATTTTCCACCTCTGCATCTGTTATGGGTTTTCTGTAAAGATCTTCTCTCCGATGAGCCTCATTTTTTGTCCTTACTGTCTTTCCAGAACTTTTGACTTGTAAGTAATTCAGTGTCTCTCTCTTTGTATATAAGGAGCACATTTTGCTTTTTCTAATTTTGTGGAAACTGCCTTGATTACTGAGATTGGTTGTAGTCCTTTGCTTGTAGGATACTCACTGGTTCTTCTCTTAGTACCTATGGAGATATGTTATCTGGTCCCATTGCTTTTGTTATGTCAGGTTCCAGTAGTCTTAGAGTTTACCTTTTTTTTGTTCTGATTCTTTCTAGGACCTGTTGATCTGCTCAGACATCAGTACATTCTGGTAACTTGTCACTTTCTTCTTTATACAGAGCTCTAACTCTTTTGCTGGGGTCTTCACATGCTTCTTTGTCCTTCTGTGTCTGCGTCTCATCCTCCTCCTCCTCCTTCAGTCTCATTACTTGTTCCTGCAGTTGTCTTCTTCTTTCTTATGTGGCTGTGCAGGAACTTTGCTTCAGTTTTGATCTTTAATTCTATGTCATTTTCAAATTGTCTTTCAGTTCTCCTTATTCTTTCACATTCGCTTCCAGCTCTCCTTGTTCTTTCATATTCGCTTCCAGCTCTCCTTGTTCTTTCATATTCGCTTCCAGCTCTCCTTGTTCTTTCATATTCGCTTCTAGCTTTCAGTTTTCCCCAGTTTTCAGTATTTTGATTCACTATATATTTCTTACTATCCCACTTGCACATTCCCTTGGTCTGTACATTCGTGATTCAGTATTGATCTTTGCCTTTCTTGTTTCTTTTGTTCATGGTTAGAGAGGCAGTGGCATGAAGAGTATCATCAGTGCCTTGGCATCTCTTGTTTTAAAGGTTCTAGTTATCTCTAGGCTGGAGTATTACTGTATTCTAATAGTCACCTTGAAGGCAGGTGAAATTACTAGGTGGAAAGTGTACAGAGAACCCTCACATCTGGTATACTCAGTCCAGCACCTAAATTGCTGGGATTGCTTGAAGTCCTTAGAACTGTACTCCTTAGAACGTAGGCGAGAAAGATACATCATAATCTACATCTGGAAGATATTGGAGGGGTTGCTACCATAAGGGGAATTACCAGTAGGCCCATGGTTGTCTTTAGGAGGGAGCTGGACAGATACCTAGAGTCAGTGCCAGATCAGCCGAGCTGTGGTTCGTACGTTGAACTGCGTGCGGCTAAGCAATAACAGCCTCGTTCATCAGGCTGTGATCCATCGGGAGGCCTGGTCATGGATCGGGTGGCGGGGGCGTTGATCCCCGGAATGCCCTCGAGGTAGACCAAACCTACACGCCAGAATTACTACTTATGACCACAAGAAGCTTGACAGACAGTGATGAGTACACTGAGAGAGAACTCAGTAAGTGTTAAGGGACCACGACTCTTCAACACCTTTCATACATAAAGGGGATCAACACACCCCTGACTGTCTTCAAGAGGGAACTCGACAGCTTCCAGAAAACAGTTCCTGATCAGCCGGGTTGTGGTGCATATGTTAGATGACTGACGGCGGGCACTGACAGCTTGATTGATCAAGGCAGCAACCACGAGGGCTGGTCTGTGACCGGGCCGCGGGGGCGCTGACCTCCGGAAGCGTCTCCAGGTAAACCTGGACAGTGAAGAGGTAGTGGCAGAATCCACACATAGCTTTAAGAATAGGTATGAAACCAGTAGCGACCAGCAGAGGCGGGATCAGGAGCTGAGACTCGACCCCTGCAACCACAATTAGGTGAGTATACACACACACACACACACACAGTGTCATCATAGTGTACACACAACCAGGAGGTAGGCAGTGTGTGTGAATGAATATTGTCATGTAGACGGTGATGGTGACAAGCTGGTAGACACTGTGTCGACCGTACTGGAGGAGGGAGGGAGGGAGAGAGAACAACTGTCTACACCAGCCCAGCACCGGTCGATCCTTCCTTCTTGATTGTTCCTCCCTCCCTCTATCCACCCTCCCTCTATTCTCCCTCCCTCTATTCTCTCTCCCTCTATCCACCCTCCCTGCCCCCGTCATGGGGGAAGACTCCCTCCCAAGTAAGTCTTACTGTTGTTTGGTGGAATACACCAGGTACACCCAGCTAGTGTTGTTTTAGCAAGTATCTTATAGACTGTGTAGCCACACCGTTGTATAGTGTAATCACACCGTGTTGTATAGTGTAGCTACACTGTGTTTTATAGTGTAGCCACACTGTGTGTGTGTTGTATAGTGTAGCCACACTGTATGTGTGTTGTATAGTGTAGCCACACTGTGTGTTGTATAGTGTAGCCACACTGTGTGTTGTATAGTGTAGCCACACTGTATGTGTGTTGTATAGTGTAGCCATACTGTATGTGTGTTGTAGTGTAGCCACACTGTATGTGTGTTATATAGTGGAGAGCCACACTGTATGTGTGTTGTATAGTGTAGCCACACTGTATGTTGTATAGTGTAGCCACACTGTGTGTGTGTTGGTTGTCTAGCCAAAACATTGTTGATAATTTGGCTTACTTATAAAGAGGGCGTTGATGTGTGTTCATAACTCGTGTGTTTGATGTTAGGTATTGTACACTCTCAAGCCTTCCTTATGTTCACCTTTGTAACCAGTACCTCTAGAACTATCTAAACCAAGATACATAAACAACACACTGACAGGATGCAAGCAAGACAGTGACAAGATACAAACAAGACAGTGACAAGATACAAACAAGACAGTGGCAGGATACAAACAAGACAGTGACAGGATACAAACAAGACAGTGGCAGGATACATAAACAAGACAGTGACAGGATACAAACAAGACAGTGGCAGGATACAAACAAGACAGTGGCAGGATACAAACAAGACAGTGGCAGGATACAAACAAGACAGTGGCAGGATACATAAACAAGACAGTGGCAGGATACAAACAAGACAGT
>NC_091349.1:565550-575550 GCF_038502225.1 Cherax quadricarinatus
CACTGGGAGGATATACAGTCTGCCAAGCCTCTTTCTTTTATTGTTGTACAGTCTACCAAACCTCTTTCTTTGTTGTACAGTCTGCCAAGCCTCTTTCTTTTATTGTTGTACAGTCTACCAAATCTCTTTCTTTTATTGTTATACAGTCTACCAAACCTCTTTCTTTTATTGTTGTACAGTCTACCAAACCTCTTTCTTTGTTGTACAGTCTGCCAAGCCTCTTTCTTTTATTGTTGTACAGTCTACCAAATCTCTTTCTTTTATTGTTATACAGTCTACCAAACCTCTTTCTTTTATTGTTGTACAGTCTACCAAACCTCTTTCTTTGTTGTACAGTCTGCCAAGCCTCTTTCTTTTATTGTTGTACAGTCTACCAAATCTCTTTCTTTTATTGTTATACAGTCTACCAAACCTCTTTCTTTTATTGTTGTACAGTCTACCAAACCTCTTTCTTTGTTGTACAGTCTGCCAAGCCTCTTTCTTTTATTGTTGTACAGTCTACCAAATCTCTTTCTTTTATTGTTGTACAGTCTACCAAACCTCTTTCTTTCATTGGGAGTTATTTCTGTGTGCAGATTTAACGCCAGTCCCTGTAGGACTTTACAAGTGTAAATTATGATGTATGTTGCTCGCCTGCGCTCGAAGAAGCAGGTCAAGGAACTTCAAATGTTCCCAGTAATTGAGGTGCTTGACTGTATTTATGAAGGTCCTCTGTACATTCTACACATCTGCAATTTCACCTTCCTTAAAAGTAACTGTTAATGTACAGTAATATTTCAGCCTAGAGAGAACATCTCTTATTTTAAAGGTTCTCATTATCCATCCAATCATTATCCTCGCGGCTGTGATAATGACATTGTGTTCATCCTTCAACCCGACATCTTCTAACAATATTACTCCTAAGTCCTTCACATTAGTTTTTCGTTCTATTGTTGGTTAGAATTTGTTTTATATTTCTAGCTTTTATTGCATCAGTTTTCCATAATGAAGTTAAATACGTTATTGTACATCATATTGTCTTCCAGATTCTTCTTGAAGACTTGTACACTTGTTCCAGCAGCGTTTCTTCTTGAAGACTTGTACACTTGTTCCAGCAGTGTTTCTTCTTGAAGACTTGTACACTTGTTCCAGTAGTGTTTCTTCTTGAAGACTTGTACACTTGTTCCAGCAGTGTTTCTTCTTGAAGACTTGTACACTTGTTCCAGCAGTGTTTCTTCTTGAAGACTTGTACACTTGTTCCAGCAGTTTCTTCTTGAAGACTTGTACACTTGTTCCAGCAGTGTTTCTTCTTGAAGACTTGTACACTTGTTCCAGCAGTGTTTCTTCTTGAAGACTTGTACACTTGTTCCAGCAGTGTTTCTTCTTGAAGACTTGTACACTTGTTCCAGCAGTGTTTCTTCTTGAAGACTTGTACACTTGTTCCAGTAGTGTTTCTTCTTGAAGACTTGTACACTTGTTCCAGCAGTGTTTCTTCTTGAAAACTTGTACACTTGTTCCAGCAGTGTTTCTTCTTGAAGACTTGTACACTTGTTCCAGCAGTGTTTCTTCTTGAAGACTTGTACACTTGTTCCAGCAGTGTTTCTTCTTGAAGACTTGTACACTTGTTCCAGCAGTGTTTCTTCTTGAAGACTTGTACACTTGTTCCAGCAGTGTTTCTTCTTGAAGACTTGTACACTTGTTCCAGTAGTGTTTCTTCTTGAAGACTTGTACACTTGTTCCAGCAGTGTTTCTTCTTGAAGACTTGTACACTTGTTCCAGCAGTGTTTCTTCTTGAAGACTTGTACACTTGTTCCAGCA
This sequence comes from Cherax quadricarinatus, assembly GCF_038502225.1. NCBI lineage: Eukaryota > Metazoa > Arthropoda > Malacostraca > Decapoda > Parastacidae > Cherax > Cherax quadricarinatus. The sequence continues at coordinate 567,348 of NC_091349.1, forward strand.
GTGTTTCTTCTTGAAGACTTGTACACTTGTTCCAGCAGTGTTTCTTCTTGAAGACTTGTACACTTGTTCCAGCAGTGTTTCTTCTTGAAGACTTGTACACTTGTTCCAGCAGTGTTTCTTCTTGAAGACTTGTACACTTGTTCCAGCAGTGTTTCTTCTTGAAGACTTGTACACTTGTTCCAGCAGTGTTTCTTCTTGAAGAATTGTACACTTGTTCCAGCAGTGTTTCTTCTTGAAGACTTGTACACTTGTTCCAGCAGTGTTTCTTCTTGAAGACTTGTACACTTGTTCCAGCAGTGTTTCTTCTTGAAGACTTGTACACTTGTTCCAGCAGTGTTTCTTCTTGAAGACTTGTACACTTGTTCCAGCAGTGTTTCTTCTTGAAGACTTGTACACTTGTTCCAGCAGTGTTTCTTCTTGAAGACTTGTACACTTGTTCCAGTAGTGTTTCTTCTTGAAGACTTGTACACTTGTTCCAGCAGTGTTTCTTCTTGAAGACTTGTACACTTGTTCCAGCAGTGTTTCTTCTTGAAGACTTGTACACTTGTTCCAGCAGTGTTTCTTCTTGAAGACTTGTACACTTGTTCCAGCAGTGTTTCTTCTTGAAGACTTGTACACTTGTTCCAGCAGTGTTTCTTCTTGAAGACTTGTACACTTGTTCCAGCAGTGTTTCTTCTTGAAGACTTGTACACTTGTTCCAGCAGTGTTTCTTCTTGAAGACTTGTACACTTGTTCCAGCAGTGTTTCTTCTTGAAGACTTGTACACTTGTTCCAGCAGTGTTTCTTCTTAAAGACTTGTACACTTGTTCCAGCAGTGTTTCTTCTTGAAGACTTGTACACTTGTTCCAGCAGTGTTTCTTCTTGAAGACTTGTACACTTGTTCCATCAGTGTTTCTTCTTGAAGACTTGTACACTTGTTCCAGCAGTGTTTCTTCTTAAAGACTTGTACACTTGTTCCAGCAGTGTTTCTTCTTGAAGACTTGTACACTTGTTCCAGCAGTGTTTCTTCTTGAAGTTTTGTACACTTGTTCCAGCAGTGTTTCTTCTTGAAGACTTGTACACTTGTTCCAGCAGTTTCTTCTTGAAGACTTGTACACTTGTTCCAGCAGTGTTTCTTCTTGAAGACTTGTACACTTGTTCCAGCAGTGTTTCTTCTTGAAGACTTGTACACTTGTTCCAGCAGTGTTTCTTCTTGAAGACTTGTACACTTGTTCCAGCAGTGTTTCTTCTTGAAGACTTGTACACTTGTTCCAGCAGTGTTTCTTCTTGAAGACTTGTACACTTGTTCCAGCAGTTTCTTCTTGAAGACTTGTACACTTGTTCCAGCAGTGTTTCTTCTTGAAGACTTGTACACTTGTTCCAGCAGTGTTTCTTCTTGAAGACTTGTACACTTGTTCCAGCAGTGTTTCTTCTTGAAGACTTGTACACTTGTTCCAGCAGTGTTTCTTCTTGAAGACTTGTACACTTGTTCCAGCAGTGTTTCTTCTTGAAGACTTGTACACTTGTTCCAGCAGTGTTTCTTCTTGAAGACTTGTACACTTGTTCCAGCAGTGTTTCTTCTTGAAGACTTGTACACTTGTTCCAGCAGTGTTTCTTCTTGAAGACTTGTGCACTTGTTCCAGCAGTGTTTCTTCTTGAAGACTTGTGCACTTGTTCCAGCAGTGTTTCTTCTTGAAGACTTGTACACTTGTTCCAGCAGTGTTTCTTCTTGAAGACTTGTACACTTGTTCCAGCAGTGTTTCTTCTTGAAGACTTGTACACTTGTTCCAGCAGTGTTTCTTCTTGAAGACTTGTACACTTGTTCCAGCAGTGTTTCTTCTTGAAGACTTGTACACTTGTTCCAGCAGTGTTTCTTCTTGAAGACTTGTACACTTGTTCCAGCAGTGTTTCTTCTTGAAGACTTGTACACTTGTTCCAGCAGTGTTTCTTCTTGAAGACTTGTACACTTGTTCCAGCAGTGTTTCTTCTTGAAGACTTGTACACTTGTTCCAGCAGTGTTTCTTCTTGAAGACTTGTACACTTGTTCCAGCAGTGTTTCTTCTTGAAGACTTGTACACTTGTTCCAGCAGTGTTTCTTCTTGAAGAATTGTACACTTGTTCCAGCAGTGTTTCTTCTTGAAGACTTGTACACTTGTTCCAGCAGTGTTTCTTCTTGAAGACTTGTACACTTGTTCCAGCAGTGTTTCTTCTTGAAGACTTGTACACTTGTTCCAGCAGTGTTTCTTCTTGAAGACTTGTACACTTGTTCCAGCAGTGTTTCTTCTTGAAGACTTGTACACTTGTTCCAGCAGTGTTTCTTCTTGAAGACTTGTACACTTGTTCCAGCAGTGTTTCTTCTTGAAGACTTGTACACTTGTTCCAGCAGTGTTTCTTCTTGAAGACTTGTACACTTGTTCCAGCAGTGTTTCTTCTTGAAGACTTGTACACTTGTTCCAGCAGTGTTTCTTGAAGTCTTGTACACTTGTTCCAGCAGTGTTTGTGATATCTTCTGGTAAGATGTTGAGGAGTCTGTGATCACTGAAGTTGAAATACCTTTCATGCGGTACCAGAGATTTTATGCTCCCGGAGACCTGCTTGTCTGGTTAACCAGGCTGTTGATCAGCCGGGTTGTGGTTCGTTTGTTGGATTGCGTGCGGCCAGCAGTAAAAGCCTAGTTGATCAGGCCCTGATCCAACGAGAGGCCTCTTCATGGACCGGGCTGCGGGGCGTTGACCCCCGGAACTCCATGTAGATGGCGTGGGGTAATGTTATGTGGCGAGTGTGGTGGTAGTGAGTGATAGTGTTGTAGTGATTCGTGGTAGTGATAGTGGTGGTGAGTGGTGATAGTGGTGGTGAGTGGTGATAGTGGTGGTGAGTGGTAATAGTGGTGAGTGGTGGTGATGGTGGTGAGTGGTAATAGTGGTGAGTGGTGATAGTGGTGGTGAGTGGTGATAGTGGTGGTGAGTGGTAATAGTGGTGAGTGGTGGTGATGGTGGTGAGTGGTAATAGTGGTGAGTGGTGATAGTGGTGGTGAGTGGTGATAGTGGTGGTGAGTGGTAATAGTGGTGAGTGGTGGTGATGGTGGTGAGTGGTAATAGTGGTGAGTGGTGATAGTGGTGGTGAGTGGTGATAGTGGTGGTGAGTGGTAATAGTGGTGAGTGGTGATAGTGGTGGTGAGTGGTAATAGTGGTGAGTGGTGATAGTGGTGGTGAGTGGTAATAGTGGTGAGTGGTAATAGTGGTGAGTGGTGATAGTGGTGGTGAGTGGTGATAGTGGTGGTGAGTGTTGATAGTGGTGGTGAGTGGTAATAGTGGTGATAGTGGTGGTGAGTGGTGATAGTGGTGGTGAGCAGTAATAGTGGTGAGTGGTGATAGTGGTGGTGAGTGGTAGTAGTGGTGATGGTGGTGAGTGGTAATAGTGGTGAGAGGTGATAGTGGTGATGAGTGGTGATAGTGGTGAGTGGTGATAGTGGTGGTGAGTGGTGATAGTGGTGGTGAGTGGTAATAGTGGTGGTGAGTGGTAATAGTGGTGGTGAGTGGTAAGAGTGGTGATAATGGTGAGTGGTGATAGTGGTGGTGAGTGGTGATAGTGGTGGTGAGTGGTGATAGTGGTGAGTGGTGGTGAGTGGTGATAGTGGTGGTGAGTGGTGATAGTGGTGGTGAGTGGTGATAGTGGTGGTGAGTGATAATAGTGGTGAGTGGTGGTGAGTGGTAATAGTGGTGAGTGGTGATAGTGGTGGTGAGTGGTGATGGTGGTGAGTGATAATAGTGGTGAGAGGTGATAGTGGTGGTGAGTGGTGATAGTGGTGGTGAGTGGTAATAGTGGTGAGTGGTGATAGTGGTGGTGAGTGGTGATAGTGGTGGTGAGTGTTGATAGTGGTGATAATGGTGAGTGGTGATAGTGGTGGTGAGTGGTATTAGTGGTGAGTGGTGATAGTGGTGGTGAGTGGTAAGAGTGGTGAGTGGCGATAGTGGTGGTGAGTGGTAATAGTGGTGAGTGGTAATAGTGGTGAGTGGTGATAGTTGTGGTGAGTGGTAATAGTGGTGAGTGGTGATAGTGGTGGTGAGTGGTGATAGTGGTGAGTGGTGGTGAGTGGTGAGTGGTGATAGTGGTGAGTGGTGATGGTGGTGAGTGGTAGTGGTGGTGAGTGGTGATAGTGGTGAGTGGTGGTGAGTGGTGAGTGGTGGTGAGTGGTGATAGTGGTGGTGAGTGGTGATAGTGGTGAGTGATAATAGTGGTGAGTGGTGATAGTGGTGGTGAGTGGTAATAGTGGTGAGTGGTGATAGTGGTGGTGAGTGGTAATAGTGGTGAGTGGTGATAGTGGTGGTGAGTGGTGATAGTGGTGGTGAGTGGTAATAGTGGTGAGTGGTGATAGTGGTGGTGAGTGGTGATAGTGGTGGTGAGTGGTAATAGTGGTGAGTGGTAATAGTGGTGAGTGGTGATAGTGGTGGTGAGTGGTAATAGTGGTGAGTGGTGATAGTGGTGGTGAGTGGTGATAGTGGTGGTGAGTGGTAATAGTGGTGAGTGGTGATAGTGGTGGTGAGTGGTGATAGTGGTGGTGAGTGGTAATAGTGGTGATGGTGAGTGGTAATAGTGGTGATAGTGGTGTTGAGTGGTAATAGTGAGTGGTGATAGTCGTGGTGAGTGGTAATAGTGGTGAGTGGTGATGAGTGGTAATAGTGGTGAGTGGTGATAGTGGTGGTGAGTGGTAATAGTGGTGAGTGGTGATGGTGAGTGGTAATAGTGGTGATAGTGGTGTTGAGTGGTAATAGTGAGTGGTGATAGTGGTGGTGAGTGGTAATAGTGGTGAGTGGTGATGAGTGGTAATAGTGGTGATAGTGGTGGTGAGTGGTAATAGTGGTGATAGTGGTGGTGAGTGGTAATAGTGGTGAGTGGTGATAGTGGTGAGTGGTGGCGAGTGGTAATAATGGTGATAGTGGTGAGTGGTGATAGTGGTGGTGAGTGGTGATAGTGGTGGTGAGTGGTGATGGTGGTGAGTGGTAATAGTGGTGAGTGGTGATAGTGGTGAGTGGTGGCGAGTGGTAATAATGGTGATAGTGGTGAGTGGTGATAGTGGTGGTGAGTGGTGATAGTGGTGGTGAGTGGTAAGAGTGGTGATAGTGGTGGTGAGTGGTGATAGTGGTGGTGAGTGGTAAGAGTGGTGATAGTGGTGGTGAGTGGTGATAGTGGTGAGTGGTGGCGAGTGGTAATAATGGTGATAGTGGTGAGTGGTGATAGTGGTGGTGAGTGGTGATAGTGGTGGCGAGTGGTAATAATGGTGATAGTGGTGAGTGGTGATAGTGGTGGTGAGTGGTGTTAGTGAAGTATTATTATTCCACAGAGAGACAACAGGTGCAGAGTTTTAATTAGTTATGAACATTGATATTATGATGTGTGGGAGTGTAATTACCTGTTTGAATGTACCGGGGTTGAGCCGCCTTACAACTCTCCCTCACAGATTCACTTTACACTTCCCTTCTTGTCTTACTGTATGTGTGTGTGTGTGTGTGTGTACTCACCTCACCTAATTGTGGTTGCAGGGGTCGAGACTCAGCTCCTGGCCTCGCCTCTTCGCTGAGTGCTACTAGGTCCTCTCTCTCCGTGCTCCAAGAGCTTTATCATACCTCATCTTAAAGCTATGTATGGTTCCTGCCCCCACTACCTCACTTGCTAGGCGATTCCACTTCCTGACTACTCTATGACTGAAGAAATACTTCCTAACATCCCTCTGACTCATCTGGGTCTTCAACTTCCAATTGTGACAGCTTGTTTCTGTGTCCCCTCTCTGGAACATCCTGTCTCTGTCCACCTTGTCTGTTCCACGCAGTATTTTGTATGTTGTTATCATGTCTTCCCTAACCCTCCTGTCCTCTAGTGTCGTCAGGCTGATTTCCCTTAACCACCTTGAAAAGCATAAATTAATCATCGAATCTCAGCATGGTTTTACAAAGGGGCGTTCCTGCCTTACGAATTTATTAACTTTTTTTCACTAAGGTATTTGAGGAGGTAGATCATGGTAATGAATATGATATTGTGTATATGGACTTCAGTAAGGCTTTTGACAGGGTCCCACATCAGAGACTATTGAGGAAAATTAAGGCACATGGAATAGGAGGAGAAATTTTTTCCTGGATAGAGGCATGGTTGACAAATAGGCAGCAGAGAGTTTGCATAAATGGGGAGAAATCAGAGTGGGGAAGCGTCACGAGCGGTGTTCCACAGGGGTCAGTGTTGGGCCTCCTGCTGTTCACAATCTACATAAACGACATAGATGAGGGCATAAAGAGCGACATCAGCAAGTTTGCCGATGACACCAAAATAGGCCGTCGAATTAATTCTGACGAGGACATTAGAGCACTCCAGGGAGATTTGAATAGACTGATGCAGTGGTCGGAGAAGTGGCAGATGTAGTTTAATATAGACAGGAAAATTTCCATGCCACATATAAACTAAATAATATAGATCTTAATATTACTGATTGTGAAAAGTACTTGGGAGTTCTGGTTAGCAGTAATCTAAAACCAAGACAACAGTGCATAAGTGTTCGCAATAAAGCTAACAGAATCCTTGGCTTCATATCAAGAAGCATAAATAATAGGAATCCTCAGGTTGTTCTTAAACTCTATATATCCTTGGTTAGGCCTCATCTAGATTATGCTGCACAGTTTTGGTCACCGTATTACAGAATGGATATAAATGCTCTGGAAAATGTACAAAGGAGGATGACAAAGTTGATCCCATGTATCAGAAATCTTCCCTACGTCCTAGGATAGACTGAGGGCCCTGAATCTGCACTCTCTAGAAATGCGTAGAATTAGGGGGGATATGATTAAGGTGTATAAATGGAAGATAGTAATAAATAAAGGGGATGTAAATAACGTGCTGAAAATATCTAGCCTAGACAGGTCTCGCAGCAATGGTTTTAAGTTGGAAAAATTAAGATTCAGGAAGGATATAGGAAAGCACTGGTTTGGTAATAGAGTTGTGGATGAGTGGAACAAACTCCCGAGTACAGTTATTGAGGCTAAAACGTTGTGTAGTTTTAAAAATAGGTTAGATAAATACATAGTGGGTGTGGGTGTGTGTACGTTATGGTAGTGGTGTGTACTATCACTGTGGTGGTGATGGTGTGAGAGAGTACGTTATGGCAGTGGTGTGTACTACCACTGTGGTGGTGATGGTGTGAGAGAGTACGTATTGGCAGTGGTGTGTACTACCACTGTGGTGGTGATGGTGTGAGAGAGTACGTTATGGCAGTGGTGTGTACTACCACTGTGGTGGTGATGGTGTGAGAGAGTACGTTATGGTAGTGGTGTGTACTTCCACTGTGATGGTGTGAGAGAGTACGTTATGGTAGTGGTGTGAGAGAGTACGTTATGGTAGTGGTGTGAGAGAGTACGTTATGGTAGTGGTGTGAGAGAGTACGTTATGGTAGTGGTGTGTACTGCTAGAATGCGGGAACATTGACTTCACTGTTTACGTATCTCAGGGTCTTGTAAGTATCTCAGGGTCTTGTAAGTCTCTCAGGGTCTTGTAAGTATCTCAGGGTCTTGTAAGTATCTCAGGGTCTTGTAAGTATCTCAGGGTCTTGTAAGTATCTCAGGGTCTTGTAAGTATCTCAGGGTCTTGTAAGTATCTCAGGGTCTTGTAAGTATCTCAGGGTCTTGTAAGTATCTCAGGGTCTTGTAAGTCTCTCAGGGTCTTGTAAGTATCTCAGGGTCTTGTAAGTATCTCAGGGTCTTGTAAGTATCTCAGGGTCTTGTAAGTATCTCAGGGTCTTGTAAGTCTCTCAGGGTCTTGTAAGTATCTCAGGGTCTTGTAAGTCTCTCAGGGTCTTGTAAGTATCTCAGGGTCTTGTAAGTATCTCAGGGTCTTGTAAGTCTCTCAGGGTCTTGTAAGTATCTCAGGGTCTTGTAAGTATCTCAGGGTCTTGTAAGTCTCTCAGGGTCTTGTAAGTATCTCAGGGTCATGTAAGTCTTTCAGGGTCTTGTAAGTATCTCAGGGTCTTGTAAGTATCTCAGGGTCTTGTAAGTATCTCAGGGTCTTGTAAGTATCTCAGGGTCTTGTAAGTATCTCAGGGTCTTGTAAGTATCTCAGGGTCTTGTAAGTATCTCAGGGTCTTGTAAGTCTCTCAGGGTCTTGTAAGTATCTCAGGGTCTTGTAAGTATCTCAGGGTCTTGTAAGTCTCTCAGGGTCTTGTAAGTATCTCAGGGTCATGTAAGTC
>NC_091349.1:580550-620550 GCF_038502225.1 Cherax quadricarinatus
TAACTTTCCAAGAATCTCATTACAGAATTCACCTCCATTATCTGTTACTAGGGACGTGGGAGTGGTATGTCTGCAGATGATGCGTTCTTTAAACACTTCAGCTACAGTCTCGGCAGTCTTATCTGCAATAGGCACTAACTCACAGTATCTGGTGAAATGATCTACAATATACTACACAAGCATATACATACTATTGCAGTAGCAATACTGACATATCAGTTACTCTGTTGTGTCTGTACGAAGGAACTGATAGTGACACTCTTACCAGTTTTGAAAGTGTGATCCTTTTACATTATCATTATTTCTTCACATTAGTTTTTCGTTCTGTTGAATGAGTAGAGTTAGTTTTATTCTCTGTTTCGTTATATAATGAGTGGAGGGCAGTAGTGCCATTAACAGAGCATCAGACTGTGGTGTACACGTCCAGCCATCCTGTGTACACGTCCAGCCATCCTGTGTACACTTCCAGCCATCCTGTGTACACTTCCAGCCATCCAGTGTACACTTCCAGCCATCCAGTGTACACTTCCAGCCATCCTGTGTACACTTCCAGCCATCCAGTGTACACTTCCAGCCATCCTGTGTACACTTCCAGCCATCCAGTGTACACTTCCAGCCATCCTGTGTACACGTCCAGCCATCCAGTGTACACTTCCAGCCATCCTGTGTACACTTCCAGCCATCCAGTGTACACTTCCAGCCATCCTGTGTACACGTCCAGCCATCCAGTGTACACTTCCAGCCATCCTGTGTACACTTCCAGCCATCCAGTGTACACTTCCAGCCATCCTGTGTACACGTCCAGCCATCCAGTGTACACTTCCAGCCATCCTGTGTACACGTCCAGCCATCCAGTGTACACTTCCAGCCATCCTGTGTACACTTCCAGCCATCCAGTGTACACTTCCAGCCATCCTGTGTACACGTCCAGCCATCCAGTGTACACTTCCAGCCATCCTGTGTACACTTCCAGCCATCCAGTGTACACTTCCAGCCATCCTGTGTACACGTCCAGCCATCCAGTGTACACTTCCAGCCATCCTGTGTACACGTCCAGCCATCCAGTGTACACGTCCAGCCATCCTGTGTACACTTCCAGCCATCCTGTGTACACGTCCAGCCATCCAGTGTACACGTCCAGCCATCCTGTGTACACGTCCAGCCATCCTGTGTACACGTCCAGCCATCCAGTGTACACTTCCAGCCATCCTGTGTACACGTCCAGCCATCCTGTGTACACTTCCAGCCATCCTGTGTACACGTCCAGCCATCCAGTGTACACGTCCAGCCATCCTGTGTACACTTCCAGCCATCCAGTGTACACTTCCAGCCATCCTGTGTACACGTCCAGCCATCCAGTGTACACGTCCAGCCATCCTGTGTACACTTCCAGCCATCCAGTGTACACTTCCAGCCATCCTGTGTACACGTCCAGCCATCCTGTGTACACGTCCAGCCATCCTGTGTACACGTCCAGCCATCCAGTGTACACTTCCAGCCATCCTGTGTACACGTCCAGCCATCCAGTGTACACGTCCAGCCATCCTGTGTACACTTCCAGCCATCCTGTGTACACGTCCAGCCATCCAGTGTACACGTCCAGCCATCCTGTGTACACGTCCAGCCATCCTGTGTACACGTCCAGCCATCCAGTGTACACTTCCAGCCATCCTGTGTACACGTCCAGCCATCCTGTGTACACTTCCAGCCATCCTGTGTACACGTCCAGCCATCCAGTGTACACTTCCAGCCATCCTGTGTACACGTCCAGCCATCCAGTGTACACGTCCAGCCATCCTGTGTACACTTCCAGCCATCCTGTGTACACGTCCAGCCATCCAGTGTACACTTCCAGCCATCCAGTGTACACTTCCAGCCATCCTGTGTACACTTCCAGCCATCCTGTGTACACTTCCAGCCATCCTGTGTACACTTCCAGCCATCCAGTGTACACTTCCAGCCATCCAGTGTACACTTCCAGCCATCCTGTGTACACTTCCAGCCATCCAGTGTACACTTCCAGCCATCCAGTGTGCCATCCTGTGTACACTTTCAGCCATCCAGTGTACACTTTCAGCCATCCTGTGTACACCATACAAAAGTATTTCAAGAACACAGAAGCTGCTGAGTAGGGAAATCCTGTGATCGTATTTGCTTGGACTTCCTCCACTCTTCTGCAACATTTGCAAGCTCCTGATGTGTTGATTGCAACAAGAAAAGCCTAGAGCTATCCTTCAATTCGCCCTGTGGTTGTTATATATATATATATATATATATATATATATATATATATATATATATATATATATGTGTGTGTGTGTGTGTGTGTGTGTGTGTGTGTGTGTGTGTGTGTGTGTGTGTGTGTGTGTGTGTGTGTGTGTGTGTGTGTGTGTGTGTGTGTCGTGCCGAATAGGCAGCACTTGCGATCTTGGCTTAAATAGCAACGCTCATCTTGACATATAGGACAAGCAAAAATTTGTGTATGCAATAATTTCGCCAAAATCATTCTGAACCTAACGAAAAAAAATATATTTCACTGTTTTTTTTAGTATTAAATTATTGTAAACAAATCTAAAATATATTTAGTTGGGTTAGGCTAAAATAAATTGCTCTTCTTATAATAAGGTTAGGTAAGTTTTCTAAGATTCTTTTGGTGCAAAATTAAAATTTTTTACATTAACATTAATGAAAAAAATATATCTTTAAACGTATAAGAGAACATTTTAGAAAGGACTTAATTTTAATGAGTTCTTGCTAATTGACCAGTTTTACATATTCGGCACGACATAATTATATATATATATATATATATATATATATATATATATATATATATATATATATATATATATATATATATATATATATATATATATATATATTTATTATTTTTTTTATTATAACACTGGCCGATTCCCACCAAGGCAGGGTGGCCCGAAAAAGAAAAACTTTCACCATCATTCACTCCATCACTGTCTTGCCAGAAGGGTGCTTTACACTACAGTTTTTAAACTGCAACATTAACACCCCTCCTACCACCCCCTATATATATATATAGGGGGTGGTAAGAGAAAATTCTCAAACAGCTTCAGGGAAAACCTTGAGTTTTCCCTGAAGCAAGTTTATTCTTTTCTCTGAGGATGAGGGTCCCTATGACAGTTCTAGAGGTGGTACCTCTCCATATTTATACTATAATATATATATATATATATATATATATATATATATATATATATATATATATATATATATATATATATATATGTCGTGCCGAATAGGCAGCACTTGCGATCTTGGCTTAAATAGCAACGCTCATCTTGCCATATAGGACAAGTGAAAATTTGTGTATGCAATAATTTCGCCAAAATCATTCTGAACCTAAAGAAAAAAATATATTTCACTGTGTTTGTTTAGTATTAAATTATTGTAAACAAATCTAAAATAAATTGTTCTTGTTATAATAAGGTTAGGTAAGTTTTATAAGATACTTTTGCTGCAAAATTATGAATTTTTACATCAACATTAATGAAAAAAATATATCTTTAAATGTATAAGAGAAAATTTCAGAAAGGACTTAATTTTAAATGAGTTCTTGCTAATTAACCAGTTTTACATATTCGGCACGACATATATATATATATATAGTGGAACCCTGGATTTCGCACTTAATCTGTTCCAAAAGGTCGTTCTAAATCCGAAAAGTGCGAAAACCGAGGCAATATTTCCCATAAGAAACAATGTAAATACAATTAATCTGTTCCAGACACTTAAAAATAGTCACAAAATTTTTTTTTTTAAAGAATAGCTATAGTTTTACATACAGAAAACAATGATAAATAAATATAAACAGTACATACCTATATTGAAGACTCTTGTTGGCATATGGAAGAAGGCGAGGAGGGGAGAGAGAATTAGGGGTTATTGTTTGGAAGGGGAATCCCCCTCCATAAGGACTTGAGGTATGAAGTTCCTCTCTGTGGTTACTCCCTTTCTTTGTCTTTTACTGGCACTAGGACCAGCTTGAGAGTCACTGCACCCCTGTCGCACAAAAAAAAACTGTCCACAGAGCTCTGCTTCTGGCATCTCTTTAAGATTTTCTTGAAGTGGGACAAGGTTTTGTCACTAAACATGTTGCAGATATGGTTTGTTTCAGCTTGGTCAGGGTGATATTTTTCAACAAAAGTTTGCAATTCGTTCCACTTTGCACACATGTCCTTAATCACTGAAGAAGGCACTTTCTCCCCCCTCTCTTGGGCCCATGGTAGTTTATTTTGCAGTCACAATCAATAAACAAGCATAAAAATTGCGAAATGTTTCACATGAATGCCCACTCAAGCAGTGACAGAGCGAGACTGACATTCCCGGGCGGGCGGATGTGCGATAGGTGCGATTCCCGGGACAAGGTCCGAAATTCGAAGCAAAATTTCCCACAAAAAAGTGTCTGAAATCTGAAAAGTCCAATATCTGGTGCATTTTAATTTAGTCCAACCCCCTAAATATAGTTTATATAAGTTTACAATAATTTAATAATAAATGCTATGAAATATATTTTTTCGTTAGATTCAGAACAACTTTTCCAAAATTATTAAATACACAAAATTTTGCTTGCTTTATTCGGCAAGAAGAGCCAAAATCACAAGTTTTACCTATTCAGCAGCATGATATATATATATATATATATATATATATATATATATATATATATATATATATATATATATATATATATATATATATATATATATATATATATATATATGCAAGACAAGCCACGGGGGGCGTGGAAATCTTTAGCTCAGGTACTTTCACACTTCTCAGTGCGTCATCAGGAGCTATGCAATGTTGCAAAGACAGCAACATATATATATATATATATATATATATATATATATATATATATATATATATATATATACACGTATGTGTGTGTGTGTGTGTTTGAGGAACAAGGCTGCTACTGTACCTTACAGGGAGGCTCTCAAGAGGTAGCAGAAGCCAACAGCAGGAACAGCAGCGGCTAGCAGCAGGAACAGCAGTAGCAGCAACAACAGCAGCAGCAGCAACAACAACAACAGCAGCAGCACCAGCAGCTAGCAGCAGGAACAGCAGCAGCAACAACAACAGAAGCAGCAGCAGCACCAGCAGCTAGCAGCAGGAACTGCAGCAGCAGCACCAACAGAAGCAGCAGCAGCACCAGCAGCTAGCAGCAGCACCAGCAGCTAGCAGCAGCAGCAGCAGCACCAGCAGCTAGCAGCAGGAACAGCAGCAGCAGCAGCAGCACCAACAGAAGCAGCAGCAGCACCAGCAGCTAGCAGCAGCAGCACCAGCAGCTAGCAGCAGCAGCAGCACCAGCACCAGCAGCAGCACCAGCACCAGCAGCTAGCAGCAGGAACAGCAGCAGCAGCACCAACAGAAGCAGCAGCAGCAGCTAGGCAACGCATCTCTGTTGTAGCTACTCAGACCGGGCTGCGGGGGCGTTGACCCCTGAAACCCTCTTTAGGTATATTCCAGGTATACACCATAATTATCTCAGACCTCTGCCAGTCATCTCTAGATCTAAACAACCTTCTATTTAGACTTCTTTTACAACATGTTGATTTAATTGACTCTCTCCCAATAATGTCAAACAACGTCACTTATTTCCATAGGGGCCCCAGTTAATTTATATAGTCGTATATACATCTTGTCATACTGTAACAATAATAAGTATAGAGAGTAAAATCAAAGTAATCCAGACCATTGTTTAGTTCAGTTAACAATATATCAACACCTTCATCCTTACCTCCATCTTCATTGATTGAAGTCTCTCTCTTGTTAAATTAATATACATTAAGACTGTCCTTGGCATGATCATGTAGCTCATTCCATTCCTGTATTATTCCACTCCTCTATCTTTCCACTCCTCTGTCTTTCCACTCCTCTGTCTTTCCACTCCTCTATCATTTAACTGTATCATTGCACTCGTGTGTCTAGTACCAGCCCAGGATCTTAACTCCCATATAAACCTTTCTATATTTCTCACATACCGTTTTTTTTTTTTGTAGCAGATTTCAAGATAGGTTAGTTTAGGTTGTCCTCTGTCCATAAACAATAACAGTTATAACGTATCACAACGGGGAAAATCAAAATACAAGATAAAGGTGATAAACAGTTAGGTTAGTTTAGGTTAGGTTAGGTTAAGTTAGGTTAGGTTGGGTTAGGCTAGGTTAGGTTAGGTTAAGCTAGGTTAGGTTAGGTTAGGTTAAGCTAGGTTAGGTTAGGTTAGGTTAGGTTAAGCTAGGTTAGGTTAGGCTAGTTAGGTTAGTTAGGTTAGGTTAGGTTAGGCTAGTTAGGTTAGGTTAGGTTAGGTTAGGCTAGTTAGGTTAGGTTAGGTTAGTTAGGTTAGGTTAGGTTAGGTTAGTTAGGTTAGGTTAGGTAGGTTAGGTTAGGTTAGGTTAGGCTAGTTAGGTTAGGTTAGGCTAGTTAGGTTAGGTTAGGTTAGGTTAGGCTAGTTAGGTTAGGCTAGGCTAGGTTAGGCTAGTTAGGTTAGGTTAGGCTAGTTAGGCTAGGTTAGGTTAGGCTAGTTAGGTTAGGTTAGGCTAGTTAGGTTAGGTTAGGTTAGGCTAGTTAGGTTAGGCTAGGCTAGGCTAGGTTAGGCTAGTTAGGTTAGGTTAGGTTAGGTTAGGCTAGTTAGGTTAGGTTAGGTTAGGCTAGGTTAGGCTAGGCTAGGTTAGGTTAGGTTAGGTTAATTTAGGTTAGGTTAGGTTAAGCTAGGTTAGGTTAGGTTAGGTTAGGTTAGGTTAAGCTAGGTTAGGTTAGGTTGGGTTAGGCTAGGTTAGGTTAGGTTAGGTTAGGTTAATTTAGGTTAGGTTAGGTTAAGCTAGGTTAGGTTAGGTTAGGTTAAGCTAGGTTAGGTTAGGTTAGGTTAAGCTAGGTTAGGGTAGGTTAGGTTAGGCTACGTTAGGTTAGGCTAGGTGAGGTTAGGTTGGGTTAGGCTAGGTTAGGCTAGGCTAGGTTAGGCTAGGCTAGGTTAGGCTAGTTAGGTTAGGTTAGGTTAGGTTAGGCTAGGCTAGGTTAGGCTAGTTAGGCTAGGTTAGGCTAGGTTATGCTAGGCTAGGTTAGGCTAGGCTAGGTTAGGCTAGTTAGGTTAGGTTAGGTTAGGCTAGGTTAGGCTAGGCTAGGCTAGGCTAGGTTAGGTTAGGTTAGGTTAGGTTAGGTTAGGCTAGGTTAGGTTAGGCTAGGTTAGGTTAAGCTAGGTTAGGTTAGGCTAGGTGAGGTTAGGTTGGGTTAGGCTAAGTTAGGTTAGGCTAGGTTAGGCTAGGCTAGGTTAGGCTAGTTAGGTTAGGTTGGCCTCTCGTCATAAACGATAGGTAATAACATACCACAACGGGGAATACTCTGAATATAAGATTAAGATGATGGAGAGTTGAGAGGCTGGAAGAGAACACTGAGCCTGGTAGACATACCTATATTATACCAGATTTTTCACTGTTGAAAGTGACCTTATCAGTCTGCCGTTACAGTGTTTACAACAGTGATTTGTGTGTGACGGGCAGGTGGCGGGTGTTGAGCGCCCTGGCTGCTACTTGTACGTACTACAATCTTCACCAACCACCTACTTGTACGTACTACAACCTTCACCAACCACCTACTTGTACGTACTACAACCTTCACCAACCACCTACTTGTACGTACTACAACCTTCACCAACCACCTACTTGTACGTACTACAACCTTCACCAACCACCTACTTGTACGTACTACAACCTTCACCAACCACCTACTTGTACGTACTACAACCTTCACCAACCACCTACTTGTACGTACTACAACCTTCACCAACCACCTACTTGTACGTACTACAACCTTCACCAACCACCTACTTGTACGTACTACAACCTTCACCAACCACCTACTTGTACGTACTACAACCTTCACCAACCACCTACTTGTACGTACTACAACCTTCACCAACCACCTACTTGTACGTACTACAACCTTCACCAACCACCTACTTGTAGGTACTACAACCTTCACCAACCACCTACTTGTACGTACTACAACCTTCACCAACCACCATACTGCCTCTCCTTCACCTCCACAAAATTTATATCAAAATATTCCGACCACTAGTTGTTAGCATTGTTGTAGTTTCTCTCTCTCTCTTAAATCTATAATGTTGATGGTAATGTTATGGTGTGGTAGAGTGAGGTGAGTGTGGTGTTTACTATATAATAAAGTACTCACTGCTTCATTTAAATGCATCTTAAATATTGTGTCCTTAACTCAAGGTCACTGTGTGTGTGTGTGTGTGTGTGTGTGTGTGTGTGTGTGTGTGTGTGTGTGTGTGTGTGTGTGTGTGTGTGTGTGTGTGTGTGTGTGTGTGTGTGTGTGTGTGTGTCATAGGTTCCAGCTGCTTATATACGAGAAGAATTAAGAGCTCAAGAGGAAAACTATATTCATAATTAAAGATAATAAAATAAAGCAAAAGGATAACGTGATAAACCTGGGAGTAATTATGTCGACTGACCTTACTCTCAACACAACACAATAAGGTAAATGTCAGGACAGTCAGGGAGATGACAAGGTGGATAATAATAACTTTGAAAACAAGGGAAACACGCGATTTGTGACAGTTCAGATTGCCTGCTCTCTCTCTTTTACAGTATTGTTCAGTGTTGACGACTCCGTTCAGGCAGGACACATATCAGAGTTGGAACAGATATGGACATCATTCAGAGCGTACAAAGATCAAATAAACTATTTAAATTACTGGGAACATCTTACAGTCCTTAATTAATATGTACTCGCTGGAGCAGGAGAGAGATGCATGTTAATATATACCTGGAAAATACTTGAGGAACTTTTGTCAAGTTTGCACACTGCCATAACAGCTTACTGGAGTGAGATATGTAGGAAGAAGTGTAAAATAAACCCAATGAAAAGCAGGGGCACCATGAGCATAATAAAAGAACTTTGTATCAACATCCGTGGTCCTAGACTATTGAACATCTTACCAGAAGATCTCAGACACATTGCAGGGACAATGTAGAAATATTCAAGAGAAAACTGGATAAATATCTTCAAGTGCCGGATCAGCCAGGCTGTGATGGATATGCGGGCAAGCCTTGTCAACTTGGTTAATAAGACGAGCATCAAATGAGCCTGGCCAAGACTAAGCCTTGGGAGTAGAAAAAAAAATTCGAAACTCATCAAGATATATCTGTGGTGGGTTTAGTGCTCTAAATATTGTGGATGTGTTTGGAGAAATACACAGTTGTTCTGGACGCTGTTAATAGCCAGAAAAGTTGTGTTGTCTACCAACATTATCTTCCAGCTTGGCACATATATCTTGACTATGTTGTGTTGTGTGTTGTGCTGTGTTGTACTGTGTTGTATTGTGCTGTGTTGTCTACCAACATAATCTTCCAGCTTGGCACATATATCTTGACTATGTTGTGTTGTGTTGTGTGTTGTGCTGTGTTGTACTGTGTTGTGTTGTGCTCTGTTGTCTACCAACATAATCTTCCAGCTTGGCACATATATCTTGACTATGTTGTGCTATGTTGTGTTGTGTTGTGTGTTGTGTTGTGTTGTACTGTGTTGTATTGTGCTGTGTTGTCTACCAACATAATCTTCCAGCTTGGCACATATATCTTGACTATGTTGTGCTATGTTGTGTTGTGTTGTGTGTTGTGTTGTGTTGTACTGTGTTGTATTGTGCTGTGTTGTCTACCAACATAATCTTCCAGCTTGGCACATATATCTTGACTATGTTGTGCTATGTTGTGTTGTGTTGTGTTGTGTTGTACTGTGTTGTATTGTGCTGTGTTGTCTACCAACATAATCTTCCAGCTTGGCACATATATCTTGACTATGTTGTGCTATGTTGTGTTGTGTGTTGTGTTGTGTTGTACTGTGTTATATTGTGCTGTGTTGTCTACCAACATAATCTTCCAGCTTGGCACATATATCTTGACTATGTTGTGCTATGTTGTGTTGTGTGTTGTGCTGTGTTGTACTGTGTTGTGTTGTGCTCTGTTGTCTACCAACATAATCTTCCAGCTTGGCACATATATCTTGACTGTGTTGTGCTATATTGTGTTGTGTTGTGTGTTGTGCTGTGCTTTATTGTGTTGTGTGTTGTGCTGTGTTGTACTGTGTTGTGTTGTACTGTGTTGTGTTGTGCTGTGTTGTACTGTGTTGTGCTGTGTTGTACTGTGTTGTACTGTGTTGTGTTGTGCTGTGTTGTGTTATGCTGTGTTGTGTTATGCTGTGCTGTGTTGTACTGTGTTGTGCTGTGTTGTGTTATGCTGTGTTGTGTTATGCTGTGTTGTGTTGTGCTGTGTTTGTCATGTGGGTTTCGAAAACGTGGATAGGGTAAAAACACTCACGTAGGCTGGTAGTACGTATAATATACGGAAAGTGTGGGAAGCGCCAACAGCCGACCTGCCTCTCTCTGGCTCCCTGACTAGACTGACCCATGAGTGCTTATGGGCGAGGGGGTGTTTGAAATCCTGCTATGGTCAGCAGCAATATGAATACAGTCAGTGATTCACGCAGAGACGGTTGGTAGTGAGTCATCTACTGGTACACTGGTTACTGGTAACTGGTTACTAGGAACTGGTACTACTACTGAGAGCCCTTCCTGGGTAGTGAGTGGAGTGCGCGCCAGAGCGCCAGCGAGAGTCACGCTCCCTTCACCCACCCGCTACACACTCTTCACTCACCTACCTGTGGCTGTTTTCACCCTTGTACCGGGTCCTAATACTGTTTTGGCTCACATAATTGGTTGGTAGTGAGTCATCGACTGGTACACTGGTTACTGGTAACTGGTTACTAGGAACTGGTACTACTACTGAGATGTTGTACTGTGTTGTATTGTGTTGTGCTGTGTTCTGTTATGCTGTGCTGTGTTGTACTGTGTTGTGCTGTGTTGTGTTATGCTGTGCTGTGTTGTACTGTGTTGTGTTGTGCTGTGTTGTGTTATGCTGTGCTGTGTTGTACTGTGTTGTGCTGTGTTGTGTTATGCTGTGCTGTGTTGTACTGTGTTGTGTTGTGCTGTGTTGTGTTATGCTGTGCTGTGTTGTGCTGTGTTGTGTTGTGCTGTGTTGTGTTCTGCGTTGTGTTGTGCTGTGTTGTGTTATGCTGTGCTGTGTTGTACTGTGTTGTGTTGTGCTGTGTTGTACTGTGTTGCACTGTGTTGTGTTGTGTTGTGCTGTGTTGTGTTGTGCTGTGTTGTGTTATGCTGTGCTGTGTTGTACTGTGTTGTGTTGTGCTGTGTTGTACTGTGTTGTGTTGTGCTGTGTTGTACTGTGTAGTGTTGTGCTGTGTTGTGTTGTACTGTGTTGTGTTGTACTGTGTTGTGTTGTGCTGTGTTGTACTGTGTTGTGTTGTGCTGTGTTGTGTTGTACTGTGTTGTGTTGTGCTGTGTTGTACTGTGTTGTGTTGTGCTGTGCTGTGTTGTGCTGTGTTGTACTGTGTTGTGTTATGCTGTGTTGTGTTGTGCTGTGTTGTGTTGTGCTGTGTTGTGTTATGCTGTGTGTTATGCTGTGCTGTGTTGTACTGTGTTGTGTTGTGCTGTGTTGTACTGTGTTGTGCTGTGTTGTGTTGTGCTGTGTTGTGTTGTGCTGTGTTGTACTGTGTTGTGTTGTCCTGTGTTGTGCTGTGTTGTGTTATGCTGTACTGTGTTGTACTGTGTTGTGTTGTGTTATGCTGTGTGTTATGCTGTGCTGTGTTGTACTGTGTTGTGTTGTGTTATGCTGTGTGTTATGCTGTGCTGTGTTGTACTGTGTTGTGTTGTGCTGTGTTGTACTGTGTTGTGCTGTGTTGTGTTGTGCTGTGTTGTGTTATGCTGTGCTGTGTTGTACTGTGTTGTGTTGTGTTATGCTGTGCTGTGTTGCACTATGTTGTGTTATGCTGTGTTGTGTTGTGCTGTGTTGTGTTGTGCTGTGTTGTACTGTGTTGTGCTGTGTTGTGTTATGCTGTGCTGTGTTGTACTGTGTTCTGTTGTGCTGTGTTGTGTTGTGATGTGTTGTGTTGTGCTGTGTTGTGTTATGCTGTGTTGTGTTATGCTGTGCTGTGTTGTACTGTGTTGTGTTGTGCTGTGTTGTACTGTGTTGTGCTGTGTTATGCTGTGTTGTACTGTGTTGTGTTGTGCTGTGTTGTACTGTGTTGTGTTGTGCTGTGTTGTACTGTGTTGTGTTCTGTGTTGTCAGCCAACATAATCTTCCAGCTTGGCACATATATCTTGACTGTGTTGTGTTATGCTGTGCTGTGTTGTACTGTGTTCTGTTGTGCTGTGTTGTGTTGTGATGTGTTGTGTTGTGCTGTGTTGTGTTATGCTGTGTTGTGTTATGCTGTGCTGTGTTGTACTGTGTTGTGTTGTGCTGTGTTGTACTGTGTTGTGCTGTGTTATGCTGTGTTGTACTGTGTTGTGTTGTGCTGTGTTGTACTGTGTTGTGTTGTGCTGTGTTGTACTGTGTTGTGTTCTGTGTTGTCAGCCAACATAATCTTCCAGCTTGGCACATATATCTTGACTGTGTTGTGTTGTGCTGTGTTGTGCTGTGTTGTGCTGTGTTATGCTGTGTTGTGCTGTGTTGTGTTGTGCTGCGTTGTATTGTGCTGTGTTGTGCTGTGTTGTGTTGCGCTGTTTTGTGAAGACAAGATGAGTTTGAAACTAGACGTCACTGTCAGTGACTTACATTCCTAAGCTGTGCCACAGTAACGGCTGATATACTACAAACATACATACATATTATTGACATCAGTGTTAGGTCCCACCAGGAGCCAATAATGTCCGTGATTGTGGTTAAGAGGTGGGGCCAGGAGCTGTGACCACACACACACACACACACACACACACACACACACACACACACACACACACACACACACACACACACACACACACACACACACACACACACACACACACACACACACACACACACACACACACATTATCGACCAAGGGAACACCGCTGAATTTCGTCCATTCAGTGTATTGTGGAGAGAGAGAGAGAATGTGGCCAGAGGCTCACCCTCCCTCCCATGTCTTCGTCCACCTCCACTAATGTTCGTCGTCACTCACCTGCTGCACTAGGTATCGTTCACCCCTACCCCCTGCCCCTCCCCTCGGGGGGAGGGAGCGCTGGGAAGGAAAGAGGAGACGAACGGAATGAGAGAGGTTGGAAGGGTGGAGGAGAGGGTTGGGGAGGATGTGGGGTGAGTGAGGGAGGAAGGGGGTGTGAGGGGTGAAGGAGAGGGTTAGAGGAAGATGTGGGGTGGGGGTTTCAGTGGGGGAGGAGGTTGGAGGGGTGAATGATTTATGTTCGTTTAGTGTAGTGAGGCCTGTTGGGCCCTGCAGACTAGCAGCAACTTAAGCTCTTCTAATATTATTGATCCTTGTATAGGTGACATCTTGTAACTTTGTTAAACTGCTGCAGACAAACTCTAGTTTGTATTCCACTAGAAGCTGTTCTTCACAGCCTTGTATAGGCTTGTTGTCTTGCCTGCAGATTACAATGTTTATCATGTTCTAATAACGTGAGGTATGTGTAGCTTCCCCCTCCATGGTGTGGTGGTGGTTGTAGCTTCCCCCTCCATGGTGTGGTGGTGGTTGTAGCTTCCCCCTCCATGGTGTGGTGATGGTTGTAGCTTCCCCCTCCATGGTGTGGTGGTGGTTGTAGCTTCCCCCTCCATGGTGTGGTGGTGGTTGTAGCTTCCCCCTCCATGGTGTGGTGGTGGTTGTAGCTTCCCCCTCCATGGTGTGGTGGTGGTTGTAGCTTCCCCCTCCATGGTGTGGTGATGGTTGTAGCTTCCCCCTCCATGGTGTGGTGGTGGCTGTAGCTTCCCCCTCCATGGTGTGGTGATGGTTGTAGCTTCCCCCTCCATGGTGTGGTGGTGGTTGTAGCTTCCCCCTCCATGGTGTGGTGGTGGTTGTAGCTTCCCCCTCCATGGTGTGGTGGTGGTTGTAGCTTCCCCCTCCATGGTGTGCTGGTGGTTGTAGCTTCCCCCTCCATGGTGTGGTGGTGGTTGTAGCTTCCCCCTCCATGGTGTGGTGGTGGCTGTAGCTTCCCCCTCCATGGTGTGGTGATGGTTGTAGCTTCCCCCTCCATGGTGTGGTGATGGTTGTAGCTTCCCCCTGCATGGTGTGGTGGTGGTTGTAGCTTCCCCCTCCATGGTGTGGTGGTGGTTGTAGCTTCCCCCTCCATGGTGTGGTGGTGGTTGTAGCTTCCCCCTCCATGGTGTGGTGGTGGCTGTAGCTTCCCCCTCCATGGTGTGGTGGTGGTTGTAGCTTCCCCCTCCATGGTGTGGTGATGGTTGTAGCTTCCCCCTGCATGGTGTGGTGGTGGTTGTAGCTTCCCCCTCCATGGTGTGGTGGTGGTTGTAGCTTCCCCCTCCATGGTGTGGTGGTGGTTGTAGCTTCCCCCTCCATGGTGTGGTGGTGGTTGTAGCTTCCCCCTCCATGGTGTGGTGGTGGTTATAGCTTCCCCCTCCATGGTGTGGTGGGGGCTGTAGCTTCCCCCTCCATGGTGTGGTGGGGCTGTAGCTTCCCCCTCCATGGTGTGGTGGTGGTTGTAGCTTCCCCCTCCATGGTGTGGTGGTGGTTGTAGCTTCCCCCTCCATGGTGTGGTGGTGGTTGTAGCTTCCCCCTCCATGGTGTGGTGGTGGTTGTAGCTTCCCCCTCCATGGTGTGGTGGTGGTTGTAGCTTCCCCCTCCATGGTGTGGTGGTGGTTGTAGCTTCCCCCTGCATGGTGTGGTGGTGGTTGTAGCTTCCCCCTCCATGGTGTGGTGGTGGTTGTAGCTTCCCCCTCCATGGTGTGGTGGTGGTTGTAGCTTCCCCCTCCATGGTGTGGTGGTGGTTGTAGCTTCCCCCTCCATGGTGTGGTGGTGGTTGTAGCTTCCCCCTCCATGGTGTGGTGGTGGTTGTAGCTTCCCCCTCCATGGTGTGGTGGTGGTTGTAGCTTCCCCCTCCATGGTGTGGTGGTGGTTGTAGCTTCCCCCTCCATGGTGTGGTGGTGGTTGTAGCTTCCCCCTCCATGGTGTGGTGGTGGTTGTAGCTTCCCCCTCCATGGTGTGGTGGTGGTTGTAGCTTCCCCCTCCATGGTGTGGTGGTGGTTGTAGCTTCCCCCTCCATGGTGTGGTGGTGGTTGTAGCTTCCCCTCCATGGTGTGGTGGTGGTTGTAGCTTCCCCCTCCATGGTGTGGTGGTGGTTGTAGCTTCCCCCTCCATGGTGTGGTGGTGGTTGTAGCTTCCCCCTGCATGGTGTGGTGGTGGTTGTAGCTTCCCCTCCATACTGTGGTGGGGGCTGTAGCTTCCCGTCCATACTGTGGTGGTGGTTGTAGCTTCCCCCTCCATGGTGTGGTGGTGGTTGTAGCTTCCCCCTCCATGGTGTGGTGGTGGTTGTAGCTTCCCCCTGCATGGTGTGGTGGTGGTTGTAGCTTCCCCCTGCATGGTGTGGTGGTGGTTGTAGCTTCCCCCTCCATGGTGTGGTGGTGGTTGTAGCTTCCCCCTCCATGGTGTGGTGGGGGTTGTAGCTTCCCTCTCCATGGTGTGGTGGTGGTTGTAGCTTCCCTCTCCATGGTGTGGTGGGGGTTGTAGCTTCCCCCTCCATGGTGTGGTGGTGGTTGTAGCTTCCCCCTCCATGGTGTGGTGGTGGTTGTAGCTTCCCCCTGCATGGTGTGGTGGTGGTTGTAGCTTCCCCCTCCATGGTGTGGTGGTGGTTGTGGCTTCCCCCTCCATGGTGTGGTGGGGGTTGTAGCTTCCCCTCCATGGTGTGGTGGGGGTTGTAGCTTCCCCATCCATGGTGTGGTGGGGGCTGTAGCTTCCTCCTCCATGGTGTGGTGGTGGTTGTAGCTTCCCCCTGCATGGTGTGGTGGTGGTTGTAGCTTCCCCCTCCATGGTGTGGTGGTGGTTGTAGCTTCCCCCTCCATGGTGTGGTGGTGGTTGTAGCTTCCCCCTCCATGGTGTGGTGGTGGTTGTAGCTTCCCCCTCCATGGTGTGGTGGGGGCTGTAGCTTCCCCCTCCATGGTGTGGTGGTGGTTGTAGCTTCCCCCTCCATGGTGTGGTGGTGGTTGTAGCTTCCCCCTCCATGGTGTGGTGGTGGTTGTAGCTTCCCCCTCCATGGTGTGGTGGTGGTTGTAGCTTCCCCTCCATGGTGTGGTGGTTGTAGCTTCCCCCTCCATGGTGTGGTGGTGGTTGTAGCTTCCCCCTCCATGGTGTGGTGGTGGTTGTAGCTTCCCCCTCCATGGTGTGCTGGTGGTTGTAGCTTTCCCCTGCATGGTGTGGTGGGGGTTGTAGCTTCCCTCTCCATGGTGTGGTGGTGGTTGTAGCTTCCCTCTCCATGGTGTGGTGGTTGTAGCTTCCCCCTCCATGGTGTGGTGGTGGTTGTAGTTTCCCCCTGCATGGTGTGGTGGTGGTTGTAGCTTCCCCCTCCATGGTGTGGTGGTGGTTGTAGCTTCCCCCTCCATGGTGTGGTGGTGGTTGTAGCTTCCCCTCCATGGTGTGGTGGTGGTTGTAGCTTCCCCCTCCATGGTGTGGTGGTGGTTGTAGCTTCCCCCTCCATGGTGTGGTGGTGGTTGTAGCTTCCCCCTCCATGGTGTGGTGGTGGTTGTAGTTTCCCCCTGCATGGTGTGGTGGTGGTTGTAGCTTCCCCCTCCATGGTGTGGTGGTGGTTGTAGCTTCCCCCTCCATGGTGTGGTGGTGGTTGTAGCTTCCCCCTCCATGGTGTGGTGGTGGTTGTAGCTTCCCCCTCCATGGTGTGGTGGTGGTTGTAGCTTCCCCCTCCATGGTGTGGTGGGGGCTGTAGCTTCCCCCTCCATGGTGTGGTGGTGGTTGTAGCTTTCCCCTCCATGGTGTGGTGGTGGTTGTACCTTCCCCCTCCATGGTGTGGTAGTGGTTGTAGTTTCCCCCTGCATGGTGTGGTGGTGGTTGTAGCTTCCCCCTCCATGGTGTGGTGGTGGTTGTAGCTTCCCACTCCATGGTGTGGTGGTGGTTGTAGCTTCCCCGTCCATGGTGTGGTGGTGGTTGTAGCTTCCCCGTCCATGGTGTGGTGGTGGTTGTAGCTTCCCCCTCCATGGTGTGGTGGGGGCTGTAGCTTTCCCCTCCATGGTGTGGTGGGGGTTGTAGCTTCCCCTCCATGGTGTGGTGGTGGTTGTAGCTTCCCCCTCCATGGTGTGGTGGTGGTTGTAGCTTCCCCCTCCATGGTGTGGTGGGGGTTGTAGCTTCCCCTCCATGGTGTGGTGGTGGTTGTAGCTTCCCCCTCCATGGTGTGGTGGGGGCTGTAGCTTCCCCCTCCATTGGTGTGGTGGGGTTTGTAGCTTCCCCTCCATGGTGTGGTGGGGGCTGTAGCTTCCCCTCCATACTGTGGTGGGGGCTGTAGCTTCCCCTCCATACTGTGGTGGTGGTTGTAGCTTCCCCCTCCATGGTGTGGTGGTGGTTGTAGCTTCCCCCTCCATGGTGTGGTGGTGGTTGTAGCTTCCCCCTCCATGGTGTGGTGGGGGCTGTAGCTTCCCCCTCCATGGTGTGGTGGTGGTTGTAGCTTTCCCCTCCATGGTGTGGTGGTGGTTGTAGCTTCCCCCTCCATGGTGTGGTAGTGGTTGTAGTTTCCCCCTGCATGGTGTGGTGGTGGTTGTAGCTTCCCCCTCCATGGTGTGGTGGTGGTTGTAGCTTCCCACTCCATGGTGTGGTGGTGGTTGTAGCTTCCCCGTCCATGGTGGTGTGGTGGTTGTAGCTTCCCCCTCCATGGTGTGGTGGGGGCTGTAGCTTTCCCCTCCATGGTGTGGTGGGGGTTGTAGCTTCCCCTCCATGGTGTGGTGGTGGTTGTAGCTTCCCCCTGCATGGTGTGGTGGTGGTTGTAGCTTCCCCCTCCATGGTGTGGTGGGGGTTGTAGCTTCCCCTCCATGGTGTGGTGGTGGTTGTAGCTTCCCCCTCCGTGGTGTGGTGGGGGCTGTAGCTTCCCCCTCCATTGGTGTGGTGGGGGTTGTAGCTTCCCCTCCATGGTGTGGTGGGGGCTGTAGCTTCCCCTCCATACTGTGGTGGGGGCTGTAGCTTCCCCTCCATACTGTGGTGGGGGCTGTAGCTTCCCCTCCATACTGTGGTGGGGGCTGTAGCTTCCCGTCCATACTGTGGTGGGGGCTGTAGCTTCCCCTCCATACTGTGGTGGGGGCTGTAGTTTCCCCTCCATACTGTGGTGGTGGTTGTAGCTTCCCCCTCCATACTGTGGTGGGGGCTGTAGCTTCCCGCCCATACTGTGGTGGGGGCTGTAGCTTCCCGTCCATACTGTGGTGGGGGCTGTAGCTTCCCGTCCATACTGTGGTGGGGGCTGTAGCTTCCCGTCCATACTGTGGTGGGGGCTGTAGCTTCCCCTCCATACTGTGGTGGGGGCTGTAGCTTCCCGTCCATACTGTGGTGGGGGCTGTAGCTTCCCGCCCATACTGTGGTGGTGGTTGTAGCTTCCCCCTCCATGGTGTGGTGGGGGCTGTAGTTTCCCCCTCCATGGTGTGGTGGTGGTTGTAGCTTCCCCCTCCATGGTGTGGTGGTGGTTGTAGCTTCCCCCTCCATACTGTGGTGGGGGCTGTAGTTTCCCCTCCATACTGTGGTGGGGGCTGTAGCTTCCCGTCCTTCCCATCTTTGGAGAATAATTGCTCCCGACTCCCCTAACATCGTCACTTTGAGATGACTTGTTTGAGGATCAGGCACACATGTTGCGCTCATACACACCACCTATGTGTAAGTGCTCCTGCTCCTCTGTGTAACCTGTGACTCTTGCCTCTTCTGTGTAACTTGTGGCTCCTACCTCTTCCTCCTTCCCTCTGTGTAACTTTTGGCTCCTACCTCTTCCTCCTTCCCTCTGTGTAACTTGTGGCTTCTACCTCTTCCTCCATCGCTCTGTGTAACTTGTGGCTCCTACCTCTTCCTCCTTCTCTCTGTGTAACTTGTGGCTCCTACCTCTTCCTCCTTCCCTCTGTGTAACTTGTGGCTCCTACCTCTTCCTCCTTCCCTCTGTGTAACTTGTGGCTTCTACCTCTTCCTCCTTCCCTCTGTGTAACTTGTGGCTTCTACCTCTTCCTCCATCGCTCTGTGTAACTTGTGGCTCCTACCTCTTCCTCCTTCCCTCTGTGTAACTTGTGGCTTCTACCTCTTCCTCCTTCCCTCTGTGTAACTTGTGGCTTCTACCTCTTCCTCCATCGCTCTGTGTAACTTGTGGCTCCTACCTCTTCCTTCTTCCCTCTGTGTAACTTGTGGCTCCTACCTCTTCCTCCTTCCCTCTGTGTAACTTGTGGCTTCTACCTCTTCCTCCATCGCTCTGTGTAACTTGTGGCTCCTACCTCTTCCTCCTTCTCTCTGTGTAACTTGTGGCTCCTACCTCTTCCTCCTTCCCTCTGTGTAACTTGTGGCTCCTACCTCTTCCTCCTTCCCTCTGTGTAACTTGTGGCTTCTACCTCTTCCTCCTTCCCTCTGTGTAACTTGTGGCTTGTACCTCTTCCTTCTTCTCTCTGTGTAACTTGTGTCGTACACCTGGCTGTAGAATACATTTTAAGGGTTTGTCTTTGGTTTATGGTTTGTTGGGACCAGACTTCATTGCTGTCGAAGACATTGCTGTCGAAAACATTGCTGTCGAAGACAGCAATGACAGACCACAACATAACAGACCTGTGTACACAGCGGCACTGGACAGAGAATCTCAGTCATGAAAGAGACTTCAACAAGTTAGCTACATCAAAAGGAACATTAACTGGAACCAAATAAATCGTGACGTTAGCGAGATACACTGGGAAGACTACACGACCTATGGCCATCTTGATCATCTCTTTGGGAGACTGACCTTACTGGCGCTGGAAGTATGTGCTGGACACATACTTCCAGAAAACTAGGGAGAGAGAGATATGCGCACTTCCTGTACACATGATGCTACAAATATCAGGAGAGGACTGGCTTACCACTGGCTGGCTTGCTTGCTGGCTTGCTGTGCATAAAATCCATCAAACTTGCTTCAACAATTAGGAGGTATGACGGGTGAAGATGAGGGCTGTTGACCGTTACAGGTGGCAGGGCCAGCTGGGCTGGCGAGACTCCGTGACGCAGGACCATCTGGGCTGGCAAGACTCCGTGACGCAGGACCATCTGGGCTGGCGAGACTCCGTGACGCAGGACCAGCTGGGCTGGCGAGACTCCGTGACGCAGGACCATCTGGGCTGGCGAGACTCCGTGACGCAGGACCAGCTGGGCTGGCGAGACTCCGTGACGCAGGACGAGCTGGGCTGGCGAGACTCCGTGACGCAGGACCATCTGGGCTGGCGAGACTCCGTGACGCAGGACCATCTGGGCTGGCGAGACTCCGTGACGCAGGACCAACTGGGCTGGCGTGACTCCGTGACGCAAGACAGGCAAGAATGTCCACTCCACACACCAGAAAATCGTCCAAATTCGTGAGAATTTCGACACAGTCACCAAAATTATTTTAGTAGTTTCTAGTGTGATAAAGGAGCCCTTGGAAGGATACTCAGGGAAGGGGAGGGTTCCCTGGAGGCTGGATGTTGTGAGGTGCCGCACGTGAACCCTACCTCTCCCGGGGCTACCCTGGAGGCTGGATGTTGTGAGGTGCCGCACGTGAACCCTACCTCTCCCGGGGCTACCCTGGAGGCTGGATGTTGTGAGGTGCCGCACGTGAACCCTACCTCTCCCGTGGCTACCCTGGAGGCTGGATGTTGTGAGGTGCCGCACGTGAACCCTACCTCTCCCGTGGCTACCCTGGAGGCTGGATGTTGTGAGGTGCCGCCCGTGAACCCTACCTCTCCCGTGGCTACCCTGGAGGCTGGATGTTGTGAGGTGCCGCACGTGAACCCTACCTCTCCCGTGGCTACCCTGGAGGCTGGATGTTGTGAGGTGCCGCCCGTGAACCCTACCTCTCCCGTGGCTACCCTGGAGGCTGGATGTTGTGAGGTGCCGCACGTGAACCCTACCTCTCCCGTGGCTACCCTGGAGGCTGGATGTTGTGAGGTGCCGCACGTGAACCCTACCTCTCCCGTGGCTACCCTGGAGGCTGGATGTTGTGAGGTGCCGCCCGTGAACCCTACCTCTCCCGTGGCTACCCTGGAGGCTGGATGTTGTGAGGTGCCGCCCGTGAACCCTACCTCTCCCGTGGCTACCCTGGAGGCTGGATGTTGTGAGGTGCCGCCCGTGAACCCTACCTCTCCCGTGGCTACCCTGGAGGCTGATGTTATGAGGTGCCGCACGTGAACCCTACCTCTCCCGTGGCTACCCTGGAGGCTGGATGTTGTGAGGTGCCGCCCGTGAACCCTACCTCTCCCGTGGCTACCCTGGAGGCTGGATGTTGTGAGGTGCCGCCCGTGAACCCTACCTCTCCCGTGGCTACCCTGGAGGCTGGATGTTGTGAGGTGCCGCACGTGAACCCTACCTCTCCCGTGGCTACCCTGGAGGCTGGATGTTGTGAGGTGCCGCCCGTGAACCCTACCTCTCCCGTGGCTACCCTGGAGGCTGGATGTTGTGAGGTGCCGCCCGTGAACCCTACCTCTCCCGTGGCTACCCTGGAGGCTGGATGTTGTGAGGTGCCGCCCGTGAA
Source organism: Cherax quadricarinatus (assembly GCF_038502225.1). Lineage (NCBI taxonomy): Eukaryota > Metazoa > Arthropoda > Malacostraca > Decapoda > Parastacidae > Cherax > Cherax quadricarinatus. Next base: position 602,120 of record NC_091349.1, read on the forward strand.
CCCTACCTCTCCCGTGGCTACCCTGGAGGCTGGATGTTGTGAGGTGCCGCCCGTGAACCCTACCTCTCCCGTGGCTACCCTGGAGGCTGATGTTGTGAGGTGCCGCACGTGAACCCTACCTCTCCCGTGGCTACCCTGGAGGCTGGATGTTGTGAGGTGCCGCCCGTGAACCCTACCTCTCCCGTGGCTACCCTGGAGGCTGGATGTTGTGAGGTGCCGCCCGTGAACCCTACCTCTCCCGTGGCTACCCTGGAGGCTGGATGGTGTGAGGTGCCGCCGTGAACCCTACCTCTCCCGTGGCTACCCTGGAGGCTGGATGTTGTGAGGTGCCGCCCGTGAACCCTACCTCTCCCGTGGCTACCCTGGAGGCTGGATGTTGTGAGGTGCCGCCCGTGAACCCTACCTCTCCCGTGGCTACCCTGGAGGCTGGATGTTGTGAGGTGCCGCACGTGAACCCTACCTCTCCCGTGGCTACCCTGGAGGCTGGATGTTGTGAGGTGCCGCCCGTGAACCCTACCTCTCCCGTGGCTACCCTGGAGGCTGGATGTTGTGAGGTGCCGCCCGTGAACCCTACCTCTCCCGTGGCTACCCTGGAGGCTGGATGTTGTGAGGTGCCGCCCGTGAACCCTACCTCTCCCGTGGCTACCCTGGAGGCTGGATGTTGTGAGGTGCCGCCCGTGAACCCTACCTCTCCCGTGGCTACCCTGGAGGCTGGATGTTGTGAGGTGCCGCCCGTGAACCCTACCTCTCCCGTGGCTACCCTGGAGGCTGGATGTTGTGAGGTGCCGCCCGTGAACCCTACCTCTCCCGTGGCTACCCTGGAGGCTGGATGTTGTGAGGTGCCGCACGTGAACCCTACCTCTCCCGTGGCTACCCTGGAGGCTGGATGTTGTGAGGTGCCGCACGTGAACCCTACCTCTCCCGTGGCTACCCTGGAGGCTGGATGTTGTGAGGTGCCGCACGTGAACCCTACCTCTCCCGTGGCTACCCTGGAGGCTGGATGTTGTGAGGTGCCGCCCGTGAACCCTACCTCTCCCGTGGCTACCCTGGAGGCTGGATGTTGTGAGGTGCCGCACGTGAACCCTACCTCTCCCGTGGCTACCCTGGAGGCTGGATGTTGTGAGGTGCCGCACGTGAACCCTACCTCTCCCGTGGCTACCCTGGAGGCTGGATGTTGTGAGGTGCCGCCCGTGAACCCTACCTCTCCCGTGGCTACCCTGGAGGCTGGATGTTGTGAGGTGCCGCCCGTGAACCCTACCTCTCCCGTGGCTACCCTGGAGGCTGGATGTTGTGAGGTGCCGCCCGTGAACCCTACCTCTCCCGTGGCTACCCTGGAGGCTGGATGTTGTGAGGTGCCGCCCGTGAACCCTACCTCTCCCGTGGCTACCCTGGAGGCTGGATGTTGTGAGGTGCCGCCCGTGAACCCTACCTCTCCCGTGGCTACCCTGGAGGCTGGATGTTGTGAGGTGCCGCCCGTGAACCCTACCTCTCCCGTGGCTACCCTGGAGGCTGGATGTTGTGAGGTGCCGCCCGTGAACCCTACCTCTCCCGTGGCTACCCTGGAGGCTGGATGTTGTGAGGTGCCGCACGTGAACCCTACCTCTCCCGTGGCTACCCTGGAGGCTGGATGTTGTGAGGTGCCGCACGTGAACCCTACCTCTCCCGTGGCTACCCTGGAGGCTGGATGTTGTGAGGTGCCGCACGTGAACCCTACCTCTCCCGTGGCTACCCTGGAGGCTGGATGTTGTGAGGTGCCGCCCGTGAACCCTACCTCTCCCGTGGCTACCCTGGAGGCTGGATGTTGTGAGGTGCCGCACGTGAACCCTACCTCTCCCGTGGCTACCCTGGAGGCTGGATGTTGTGAGGTGCCGCCCGTGAACCCTACCTCTCCCGTGGCTACCCTGGAGGCTGGATGTTGTGAGGTGCCGCACGTGAACCCTACCTCTCCCGTGGCTACCCTGGAGGCTGGATGTTGTGAGGTGCCGCCCGTGAACCCTACCTCTCCCGTGGCTACCCTGGAGGCTGGATGTTGTGAGGTGCCGCCCGTGAACCCTACCTCTCCCGTGGCTACCCTGGAGGCTGGATGTTGTGAGGTGCCGCCCGTGAACCCTACCTCTCCCGTGGCTACCCTGGAGGCTGGATGTTGTGAGGTGCCGCCCGTGAACCCTACCTCTCCCGTGGCTACCCTGGAGGCTGGATGTTGTGAGGTGCCGCACGTGAACCCTACCTCTCCCGTGGCTACCCTGGAGGCTGGATGTTGTGAGGTGCCGCACGTGAACCCTACCTCTCCCGTGGCTACCCTGGAGGCTGGATGTTGTGAGGTGCCGCCCGTGAACCCTACCTCTCCCGTGGCTACCCTGGAGGCTGGATGTTGTGAGGTGCCGCCCGTGAACCCTACCTCTCCCGTGGCTACCCTGGAGGCTGGATGTTGTGAGGTGCCGCCCGTGAACCCTACCTCTCCCGTGGCTACCCTGGAGGCTGGATGTTGTGAGGTGCCGCCCGTGAACCCTACCTCTCCCGTGGCTACCCTGGAGGCTGGATGTTGTGAGGTGCCGCACGTGAACCCTACCTCTCCCGTGGCTACCCTGGCGGCTGGATGTTGTGAGGTGCCGCCCGTGAACCCTACCTCCTCTCCCGTGGCTACCCTGGAGGCTGGATGTTGTGAGGTGCCGCCCGTGAACCCTTCCTCTCCCGTGGCTACCCTGGAGGCTGGATGTTGTGAGGTGCCGCACGTGAACCCTACCTCTCCCGTGGCTACCCTGGAGGCTGGATGTTGTGAGGTGCCGCCCGTGAACCCTACCTCTCCCGTGGCTACCCTGGAGGCTGGATGTTGTGAGGTGCCGCCCGTGAACCCTACCTCTTCCGTGGCTACCCTGGAGGCTGGATGTTGTGAGGTGCCGCACGTGAACCCTACCTCTCCCGTGGCTACCCTGGAGGCTGGATGTTGTGAGGTGCCGCCCGTGAACCCTACCTCTCCCGTGGCTACCCTGGAGGCTGGATGTTGTGAGGTGCCGCCCGTGAACCCTACCTCTCCCGTGGCTACCCTGGAGGCTGGATGTTGTGAGGTGCCGCACGTGAACCCTACCTCTCCCGTGGCTACATTGAAACTGTTATAACTCTTGAGTAGAGGGTATGCTTGTGGTCCTGTACATACACAATCAGGGTATGATCTCATACACGTTAAGCGTCACTGATCTATGAGTGACTCAATTGTCCTTAGTAATGGTCGTTTACACTGTCATATGACTGTCAGGAGGTCCCTGGCTCTTCAGCGCTCTCCATCCTTGCATAAGGAGAACTGCCAACAAACTTCTAGTGTCTTCAGTTGGTAACTGGACAAGATCCTCAAATCAATTACTGACCAGCCAAGTTGGGGCTCTTTGGACTATGTGCAGCCAGTAGTAACAGCCTGTTTGATCAGGCCTTGATCTACTGGGAGACCTGGCCTGAGACTGGGCCGTAGGGGCGTTGACCCCTGGAAACATCCCTCAGGTAATCACAGAGGTGCCTGTAGCAACCTTCCTATTCACCAGGCTGACTGTGCAGACCTCGGGGACCTGTCAACACAGTCCTCTGATGCCATTAATACCTATTTTTAACTGATGCTCGTTAGTTTAACTGGGTATGATAGTATTTATGTATGTTGAGTTTTATTAATGTTAATAGTATTATTTGATTAGTTTATCGTGTGTGTGTGTGTGTGTGTGTGTGTGTGTGTGTGTGTGTGTGTGTGTGTGTGTGTGTGGTGTGTGTGTGTGTGTGTGTGTGTGTGTGTGTGTGTGTGTGTGTGTGTGTGTGTGTGTGTGTGTGTGTGTGTACTCACCTAGTTGTACTCAACTATGGTTGCAGGGGTCGATTCACAGCTCCTGGCCCCGCCTCTACACTGGCCGCTACTGGGTCACTCTTCCTGTTCCACGAGCTTTATCATACCTCTTCTTAGAGCTATGTATTGACCCTGCCTCCATTATATCGCTTCCCGGACTATTCCACTTCCTGACAACTCTGTAACGGAAGAAATACTTCCTAACATTCCTGTGATTCATCTGAGTCTTCAACTTCCAACTGTGACCCCTTGTTGCTGTGTCCCATCTCTGGAACATTCTGTCTGTCCACCTTGTCGATTCCTCTCAGTATTTTATATGTCGTTATCATATACCCTCCATCTCTCCTGTCTTCCAGTGTCGTCAGGTCGATTTCCCTTAACTTCTCCTCGTAGGACATACCCCTTAGCTCCGGGACTAGTCTTGTTGCAAACCTTTGCACTTTCTCTAGTTTCCTTACGTGCTTGGCTAGGTGTGGGTTCCAAACTGGTGCCGCATACTCCAATATGGGCCTAACGTACACAGTGTTCAGGGTCCTGACCGATTCTTTATTAAGATGTCGGAATGCTGTTCTGAGGTTTGCTAGGCGCCCATATGCTGCAGCAGTTATTTGGTTGATGTGCACTTCAGGAGATGTGCTCGGTGTTATACTCACCCCAAGATCTTTTTCTTTGAGTGAGATTTATAGTCTCTGGCCCCCTAGACTGTACTCGTCTGTGGTTTTCTTTGCCCTTCCTCAGTTTTCATGACTTTGCACTTGGTGGGATTGAATTCCAGGAGCCAATTGCTGGACCAGGTCTGCAGCCTGTCCAGATCCCTTTGTAGTTCTGCCAGGTCCTCGTCCGATTGGATTCGTCTCATCAACTTCACATCATCTGCAAACAGGGACACTTCGGAGTCTATTCCTTCCGTCATGTCATTCACAAATACCAGAAACAGCACCGGTCCTAGGACTGACCCTTGTGGAACCCCACTCGTCACAGGCGCCCACTCTGACACCTCGCCACGTACCATGACTCGCTGTTGTCTTCCTGACAGGTATTCCCTGATCCATTGTAGTGCATTCTCTGTTATTCCTGCCTGGTCCTCCAGCATTTGAACTAATCTCTTTTGTGGAAATGTGTCATATGCCTTCTTACAGTCCAAGAAAATGCAATCTACCCACCCCTCTCTCTCTTGTCGTACTGCTGTCACCCTGTTATAGAACTCCAGTAGGTTTGTGACACGGGATTTCCCGTCCCTGAAACCGTGCTGGCTGTCGTTGATAAGCTCATTCCTTTCTAGATGTTCCACCACTCTTCTGATAATCTCCTCCATGACTCTGCATAATATACATGTCAGTGACACTGGTCTGTAGTTTAATGCTTCGTGTTTGTCTCCTTTTTTAAAAATTTGGACTACATTTGCTGTCTTCCATGCTGTGTGTGTATATATACTCACCTAATTGTGGTTGTAGGGGTCGAGACTCAGCTCCTGGCCCCGCCTCTTCACTGACCGTGTACTCACCTAGTTGAGTGTGCAGGGGTCGAGTCCTAGCTCCTTGCCCCGTGTGTGTGTGTGTGTGTGTGTGTGTGTGTGTGTGTGTGTGTGTGTGTGTGTATTAGTGTGGCAGGAGAGCACCCAGGATGGTTCAACACTCTCAGTACTATGAGATATCTGTGTGTGGTGTCGAGAGTCCTGGCCGCCACCACCATTAAAACATCACTGAATATTTTATACCTCTTATCTTGCCAGCTTCTAAACAGCTTCTCTGCAGAAATGTGCAGAGAATCGTCACCTTTTTCTGCTTCGTAATAGTTTTTGTTGTTGGTTGTGAAGCAGAGCGATGATCCTCAGATCCATTAACACATATATCTACTGTCCCCATTATCTGGTCTTTTATATATGAATGTTGTGATTCACAAATAACCCGCACATGGAAGAGAGGAGCTTACCACGACGTTTCGGTTCGACTTGGACCATCTACAAATGATCCGAGCCGGACCAAAACGTCGTGGTAAGCTCCTCTGTTCCACGTGCGGGTTATTTGTGTATTGTTCCAGTCACGGTATTGTGCCTTTTTTATTATTTATGTTGTGATTATGTGGGTGTGTGTCCCTCCAACCTACAAACATAAACGCTGCTCACAAGTATAAGTGAGTATAATAAGCATACATAAGGGGGATTACCAGTAGATCCCTGTGGCTGCCTTCAAGAATTCGCTGGATAGGCACCAGCCGGACTGCGGTTTGTACTTCTGGTTGCGTGCGGCCAACAGTAACAGCCTGGTTGATCAGGCCCTGATCCACCATGAGGCCTGGTCACAGACCGGACCGAGGGGGTGTTGACTCCCGAAGCCCTCTCCAGGTATACTCCAGTAATAATGTACTAGAATGGATGTTCACACAATTAACTTCAACGATCATACAATTGACTGGGACAAATTAACAAAGAACTATCAGATATATCTTGAGAAACAGCCATGAGCTCCCTCAAGCCTCGCCAGTGCTTGGGAAAACTGAACACACAAGCCTACAAGGTGTGCATTAAATATATACTTTTGATTAAACATAGATCAGATATAGAGAGTGTAGAAGAATGTATATAAATAACTCACATTAAGCGTTAAACCCAAGTGGGTCATTCAGCGCAAGGCGTGATGGTGGGGACTCGATTCTCCGTCTGCTGAGCGCCAAACAGAAGCACTTCTTATATTGTACTCACCTAGATAGAAGAATGTATAGAGGTATGGGGCTACTGAAGTGCTTACAAATGTGATTGTCACAGCGAGATAGAATGATCACCCAGATAGATCAAAAACTTAAGAGACATGTAAATTCCCCCGTCTTGTAATAACATGTTTACTTTCCCACTATAATTTACCTTGTCCATAATTACTGTTTCGTAAGGTGAAGTCTAGAATCTTTCCTTATTTCATGGTATAACTTAACAAATGTTTGAGCTTTGTTCACACCTCTGTAACACAGTTGTCCTCAAACATTTGTTAAGTTATACCATGAATTAAGGAAAGATTTTAGACTTCACCTTATGAAACAGTAATTATGGACAAGGTAGATTATAGTTGTAATAAAGTTGGTAGAATTACCGACAATATGTAAAGTAAAAGGACACAAGTGCAACTAATGTGACATTTATTGTGGCAACGTTTCGCTCTCCAGGAGCTTTATCAAGCCATTACTTGATAAAGCTCCTGGAGAGCGAAACGTTGCCACAATAAATGTCACATTAGTTGCACTTGTGTCCTTTTACTTTACATAGATTATAGTTGGAAAATGAACATGACATTAGGAGACAGGGAAGCTCAGGCGCCTCTTAAACACTTATCAGTCTTAGTTATTCAGTTATTAGAAGGCGCCTGTTAACCTAACATACCAGACAGAAGAAGAAAGAGAACAAAAGGTCATCCAGAATATTGCAAGAAACACCAAATATCTCTACACATATGCAGAATACAAAATAATAACTTCCTGTAGAGTTGGACCATTAATAACAGGAAGCTCATACAGGAATGATGAAACAATTGAGTAAAATTCTAAAAGATCAATATTAATCAGTGTTCAGCACTCCATGTAATAAAAGCAGAGTGCAGGATGCAGTTTCTTTTTTCATTTCATCTGAAGGCCCACCAGAGTTCATTTAACTGACGCAAGTATATTAATCCAATAAAAATTGAAGAAGAAAAATTGCCTACTCATGCAGCACCTGGACTGGATTCGTGGAATTCCTTATTAAGTGAAAAATACCACAATCAGAAGCACTCACCATCCTTTAGTAACAGTTAAGATCCAGGTGAAATACCAGAGTAGTAAAAAATAAAATTCGAGCATAAACTATGTAATAAGCTCAGTACCACAAGACGTAGTCCTGGCGCCCTTACTGTTTTTTATATCGTAGAGGACAGATAAACACTCAGAATGGTTCCTTATGGTCATTTGTGGATGATGCAAAAATAATATGAGAATCACTTCAGTAGAAGATGTGGAAAAATTACAGGATACAAACATTCTTGTAGTGGAGAATAACATGACGTGTAGTGGTGATAAGTTCCATCTACTTGGATATGGAAAAAATGAGAGACTTAGAGACAGTGAATACAAAGCCACAGAGAATCATCGAATAGAATGAGAGGAACATGTGAAGGACCTGGGTTTAATCATGTCAGCTGACTTATCAAAGAACACAATAATGCAAATGTCACTACAGCCAAGAAAATGATGGGGTGATTAATGAGAACTTTTAAAACAAGGGAAATAATGCTAATGGTGACATTATTCAAATCACTTGTGCTCTCTAGAGTAATCATCAGTCGTGACAGCCCCGTGGCAGGGCAGGAGAGATATCAGAGCTAGAACAGATACACAGATCATTTACTCCCAGAAAAGAGCCAGTAAAGCATTTAAATTACTGGTGATGCCTCACTGGAGCAGAAGAAATAGAGGCACTGCAAGCTGCTTTAGCAATATACTGGAGTAAGAAATATGGGAGAAAATATAAAATAAACATGGTGAAAAGTAGGAGTTTTGTGGGTATAGTAAAATAACACTGTACAGACATATCTTGTTAATACGGTGTTTGCCTTAGAGTGCTTCACTAATACAGCGCTTTACACTTATATTCACACCTTCCTCTTAACATGGCTGTCACTAATTTTCACATTGTTATTGTTTATTATTTTTTCCTTTGCTTTTTTTTAGGCTTAGTGGTATTGTTTTTAGGATTTTATATAGAAGTGAAAAAAAGAAAGAAGAAAGAAAGAAAGCAAGAAAGAAAGAAAGAAGCAGCAGTGATTCGCTTTACGGCGGTGGTCTGGAACCTAACCTGCTGTAATAGTGAGGTAATCTTGTATCAACATTGGTGGGTTCAGAGTATTCAATATTTTGCCAGAAGATATGAGAAACACTGCTGGGACAAGTGTAGAATTCTTCAGGAGGAAACTGGACGAGTACCCCTGCCAAGTGGCAGATCAACCAAACTGTGGTGTGAACCAGTGTGTCGTCAGCAGCAACAGCCTGGCCCAGGGTCATGACTACGGGAATAGAAAAAACTCTCGAAACTCGTCGAAAGTAAAGTATATCCACGCCAGTACCTCCCTCCTTTATCCCTCCCCACCCTTGTATCTCTCCTCACCCCAGCATTTCTTCCCCTCCCACCCCAATATCTTCTTTGCCCATTCTGTTATCTATTTCCCCACCCCAGAACGTCTTTGTCATCCCAGTATTCTCCCTCCCCACCCCAGTGTGTCCCCTTCACCCCAGTATATCCCAAACCCACTGGATAAATGAAGAGATTTAATAAAGGCTCAACTAGTCATTTCCCCCTGGGATTAACATACAATTGTTTTGTTAGATTAAACCCAGCCGTACTGTGTGGCTTACCTACTGTATGTGACACTTGCAGTGTTGCAACACTATTAAACCCAGCCGTAGTGTGTGGCTTACCTACTGTATGTGACACTTGCAGTGTTGCAACACTATTAAACCCAGCCGTAGTGTGTGGCTTACCTACTGTATGTGACACTTGCAGTGTTGCAACATTATTAAACCCAGCTGTAGTGTGTGGCTTACCTACTGTATGTGACACTTGCAGTGTTGCAACACTATTAAACCCAGCCGTAGTGTGTGGCTTACCTACTGTGACACTTGCAGTGTTGCAACACTATTAAACCCAGCCGTAGTGTTGTGGCTTACCTACTGTATGTGACACTTGCAGTGTTGCAACACTATTAAACCCAGCCGTAGTGTGTGGCTTACCTACTGTATGTGACACTTGCAGTGTTGCAACACTATTAAACCCAGCCGTAGTGTTGTGGCTTACCTACTGTATGTGACACTTGCAGTGTTGCAACACTATTAAACCCAGCCGTAGTGTGTGGCTTACCTACTGTATGTGACACTTGCAGTGTTGCAACACTATTAAACCCAGCCGTAGTGTGTGGCTTACCTACTGTATGTGACACTTGCAGTGTTGCAACACTATTAAACCCAGCCGTAGTGTGTGGCTTACCTACTGTATGTGACACTTGCAGTGTTGCAACACTATTAAACCCAGCCGTAGTGTGTGGCTTACCTATTGTATGTGACACTTGCAGTGTTGCAACACTATTAAACCCAGCCGTAGTGTTGTGGCTTACCTACTGTATGTGACACTTGCAGTGTTGCAACATTATTAAACCCAGCCGTAGTGTGTGGCTTACCTACTGTATGTGACACTTGCAGTGTTGCAACACTATTAAACCCAGCCGTAGTGTGTGGCTTACCTACTGTATGTGACACTTGCAGTGTTGCAACACTATTAAACCCAGCCGTAGTGTTGTGGCTTACCTACTGTATGTGACACTTGCAGTGTTGCAACACTATTAAACCCAGCCGTAGTGTGTGGCTTACCTACTGTATGTGACACTTGCAGTGTTGCAACACTATTAAACCCAGCCGTAGTGTGTGGCTTACCTACTGTATGTGACACTTGCAGTGTTGCAACACTATTAAACCCAGCCGTAGTGTGTGGCTTACCTACTGTATGTGACACTTGCAGTGTTGCAACACTATTAAACCCAGCCGTAGTGTGTGGCTTACCTACTGTATGTGACACTTGCAGTGTTGCAACACTATTAAACCCAGCCGTAGTGTGTGGCTTACCTACTGTATGTGACACTTGCAGTGTTGCAACACTATTAAACCCAGCCGTAGTGTGTGGCTTACCTACTGTATGTGACACTTGCAGTGTTGCAACACTATTAAACCCAGCCGTAGTGTTGTGGCTTACCTACTGTATGTGACACTTGCAGTGTTGCAACATTATTAAACCCAGCCGTAGTGTGGCTTACCTACTGTATGTGACACTTGCAGTGTTGCAACACTATTAAACCCAGCCGTAGTGTGTGGCTTACCTACTGTATGTGACACTTGCAGTGTTGCAACACTATTAAACCCAGCCGTAGTGTTGTGGCTTACCTACTGTATGTGACACTTGCAGTGTTGCAACACTATTAAACCCAGCCGTAGTGTGTGGCTTACCTACTGTATGTGACACTTGCAGTGTTGCAACACTATTAAACCCAGCCGTAGTGTTGTGGCTTACCTACTGTATGTGACACTTGCAGTGTTGCAAGACTATTAAACCCAGCCGTAGTGTGTGGCTTACCTACTGTATGTGACACTTGCAGTGTTGCAACACTATTAAACCCAGCCGTAGTGTGTGGCTTACCTACTGTATGTGACACTTGCAGTGTTGCAACACTATTAAACCCAGCCGTAGTGTTGTGGCTTACCTACTGTATGTGACACTTGCAGTGTTGCAACACTATTAAACCCAGCCGTAGTGTTGTGGCTTACCTACTGTATGTGACACTTGCAGTGTTGCAACACTATTAAACCCAGCCGTAGTGTTGTGGCTTACCTACTGTATGTGACACTTGCAGTGTTGCAACACTATTAAACCCAGCCGTAGTGTGTGGCTTACCTACTGTATGTGACACTTGCAGTGTTGCAACACTATTAAACCCAGCCGTAGTGTGTGGCTTACCTACTGTATGTGACACTTGCAGTGTTGCAACACTATTAAACCCAGCCGTAGTGTTGTGGCTTACCTACTGTATGTGACACTTGCAGTGTTGCAACACTATTAAACCCAGCCGTAGTGTGTGGCTTACCTACTGTATGTGACACTTGCAGTGTTGCAACACTATTAAACCCAGCCGTAGTGTTGTGGCTTACCTACTGTATGTGACACTTGCAGTGTTGCAACACTATTAAACCCAGCCGTAGTGTTGTGGCTTACCTACTGTATGTGACACTTGCAGTGTTGCAACACTATTAAACCCAGCCGTAGTGTTGTGGCTTACCTACTGTATGTGACACTTGCAGTGTTGCAACACTATTAAACCCAGCCGTAGTGTGTGGCTTACCTACTGTATGTGACACTTGCAGTGTTGCAACACTATTAAACCCAGCCGTAGTGTTGTGGCTTACCTACTGTATGTGACACTTGCAGTGTTGCAACACTATTAAACCCAGCCGTAGTGTTGTGGCTTACCTACTGTATGTGACACTTGCAGTGTTGCAACACTATTAAACCCAGCCGTAGTGTGTGGCTTACCTACTGTATGTGACACTTGCAGTGTTGCAACACTATTAAACCCAGCCGTAGTGTTGTGGCTTACCTACTGTATGTGACACTTGCAGTGTTGCAACACTATTAAACCCAGCCGTAGTGTTGTGGCTTACCTACTGTATGTGACACTTGCAGTGTTGCAACACTATTAAACCCAGCCGTAGTGTTGTGGCTTACCTACTGTATGTGACACTTGCAGTGTTGCAACACTATTAAACCCAACCGTAGTGTGTGGCTTACCTACTGTATGTGACACTTGCAGTGTTGCAACACTATTAAACCCAGCCGTAGTGTTGTGGCTTACCCACTGTATGTGACACTTGCAGTGTTGCAACACTATTAAACCCAGCCGTAGTGTGTGGCTTACCTACTGTATGTGACACTTGCAGTGTTGCAACACTATTAAACCCAGCCGTAGTGTTGTGGCTTACCTACTGTATGTGACACTTGCAGTGTTGCAACACTATTAAACCCAGCCGTAGTGTTGTGGCTTACCTACTGTATGTGACACTTGCAGTGTTGCAACACTATTAAACCCAGCCGTAGTGTTGTGGCTTACCTACTGTATGTGACACTTGCAGTGTTGCAACACTATTAAACCCAGCCGTAGTGTGTGGCTTACCTACTGTATGTGACACTTGCAGTGTTGCAACACTATTAAACCCAGCCGTAGTGTGTGGCTTACCTACTGTATGTGACACTTGCAGTGTTGCAACACTATTAAACCCATCCGTAGTGTGTGGCTTACCTACTGTATGTGACACTTGCAGTGTTGCAACACTATTAAACCCAGCCGTAGTGTTGTGGCTTACCTACTGTATGTGACACTTGCAGTGTTGCAACACTATTAAACCCAGCCGTAGTGTTGTGGCTTACCTACTGTATGTGACACTTGCAGTGTTGCAAGACTATTAAACCCAGCCGTAGTGTTGTGGCTTACCTACTGTATGTGACACTTGCAGTGTTGCAACATTATTAAACCCAGCCGTAGTGTGTGGCTTACCTACTGTATGTGACACTTGCAGTGTTGCAACACTATTAAACCCAGCCGTAGTGTTGTGGCTTACCTACTGTATGTGACACTTGCAGTGTTGCAACACTATTAAACCCAGCCGTAGTGTGTGGCTTACCTACTGTATGTGACACTTGCAGTGTTGCAACACTATTAAACCCAGCCGTAGTGTGTGGCTTACCTACTGTATGTGACACTTGCAGTGTTGCAACACTATTAAACCCATCCGTAGTGTGTGGCTTACCTACTGTATGTGACACTTGCAGTGTTGCAACACTATTAAACCCAGCCGTAGTGTTGTGGCTTACCTACTGTATGTGACACTTGCAGTGTTGCAACACTATTAAACCCAGCCGTAGTGTTGTGGCTTACCTACTGTATGTGACACTTGCAGTGTTGCAACACTATTAAACCCAGCCGTAGTGTTGTGGCTTACCTACTGTATGTGACACTTGCAGTGTTGCAACACTATTAAACCCAGCCGTAGTGTGTGGCTTACCTACTGTATGTGACACTTGCAGTGTTGCAACACTATTAAACCCAGCCGTAGTGTTGTGGCTTACCTACTGTATGTGACACTTGCAGTGTTGCAACACTATTAAACCCAGCCGTAGTGTTGTGGCTTACATACTGTATGTGACACTTGCAGTGTTGCAACACTATTAAACCCAGCCGTAGTGTTGTGGCTTACCTACTGTATGTGACACTTGCAGTGTTGCAACACTATTAAACCCAGCCGTAGTGTTGTGGCTTACCTACTGTATGTGACACTTGCAGTGTTGCAACACTATTAAACCCAGCCGTAGTGTGTGGCTTACCTACTGTATGTGACACTTGCAGTGTTGCAACACTATTAAACCCAGCCGTAGTGTTGTGGCTTACCTACTGTATGTGACACTTGCAGTGTTGCAACACTATTAAACCCAGCCGTAGTGTTGTGGCTTACCTACTGTATGTGACACTTGCAGTGTTGCAACACTATTAAACCCAGCCGTAGTGTTGTGGCTTACCTACTGTATGTGACACTTGCAGTGTTGCAACACTATTAAACCCAGCCGTAGTGTGTGGCTTACCTACTGTATGTGACACTTGCAGTGTTGCAACACTATTAAACCCAGCCGTAGTGTGTGGCTTACCTACTGTATGTGACACTTGCAGTGTTGCAACACTATTAAACCCAGCCGTAGTGTTGTGGCTTACCTACTGTATGTGACACTTGCAGTGTTGCAACACTATTAAACCCAGCCGTAGTGTTGTGGCTTACCTACTGTATGTGACACTTGCAGTGTTGCAACACTATTAAACCCAGCCGTAGTGTTGTGGCTTACCTACTGTGACACTTGCAGTGTTGCAACACTATTAAACCCAGCCGTAGTGTTGTGGCTTACCTACTGTATGTGACAGTTGCAGTGTTGCAACACTATTAAACCCAGTCGTAGTGTGTGGCTTACCTACTGTATGTGACACTTGCAGTGTTGCAACACTATTAAACCCTGCCGTAGTGTTGTGGCTTACCTACTGTATGTGACACTTGCAGTGTTGCAACACTATTAAACCCAGCCGTAGTGTGTGGCTTACCTACTGTATGTGACACTTGCAGTGTTGCAACACTATTAAACCCAGCCGTAGTGTTGTGGCTTACCTACTGTATGTGACACTTGCAGTGTTGCAACACTATTAAACCCAGCCGTAGTGTGTGGCTTACCTACTGTATGTGACACTTGCAGTGTTGCAACACTATTAAACCCAGCCGTAGTGTTGTGGCTTACCTACTGTATGTGACACTTGCAGTGTTGCAACACTATTAAACCCAGCCGTAGTGTGTGGCTTACCTACTGTATGTGACACTTGCAGTGTTGCAACACTATTAAACCCAGCCGTAGTGTGTGGCTTACCTACTGTATGTGACACTTGCAGTGTTGCAACACTATTAAACCCAGCCGTAGTGTTGTGGCTTACCTACTGTATGTGACACTTGCAGTGTTGCAACACTATTAAACCCAGCCGTAGTGTGTGGCTTACCTACTGTATGTGACACTTGCAGTGTTGCAACACTATTAAACCCAGCCGTAGTGTGTGGCTTACCTACTGTATGTGACACTTGCAGTGTTGCAACATTATTAAACCCATCCGTAGTGTGTGGCTTACCTACTGTATGTGACACTTGCAGTGTTGCAACACTATTAAACCCAGCCGTAGTGTGTGGCTTACCTACTGTATGTGACACTTGCAGTGTTGCAACACTATTAAACCCAGCCGTAGTGTGTGGCTTACCTACTGTATGTGACACTTGCAGTGTTGCAACACTATTAAACCCAGCCGTAGTGTGTGGCTTACCTACTGTATGTGACACTTGCAGTGTTGCAACACTATTAAACCCAGCGGTAGTGTGTGGCTTACCTACTGTATGTGACACTTGCAGTGTTGCAACACTATTAAACCCAGCCGTAGTGTGTGGCTTACCTACTGTATGTGACACTTGCAGTGTTGCAACACTATTAAACCCAGCCGTAGTGTTGTGGCTTACCTACTGTATGTGACACTTGCAGTGTTGCAACACTATTAAACCCAGCCGTAGTGTGTGGCTTACCTACTGTATGTGACACTTGCAGTGTTGCAACACTATTAAACCCAGCCGTAGTGTTGTGGCTTACCTACTGTATGTGACACTTGCAGTGTTGCAACACTATTAAACCCAGCCGTAGTGTGTGGCTTACCTACTGTATGTGACACTTGCAGTGTTGCAACACTATTAAACCCAGCCGTAGTGTGTGGCTTACCTACTGTATGTGACACTTGCAGTGTTGCAACACTATTAAACCCAGCCGTAGTGTGTGGCTTACCTACTGTATGTGACACTTGCAGTGTTGCAACACTATTAAACCCAGCCGTAGTGTGTGGCTTACCTACTGTATGTGACACTTGCAGTGTTGCAACATTATTAAACCCATCCGTAGTGTGTGGCTTACCTACTGTATGTGACACTTGCAGTGTTGCAACACTATTAAACCCAGCCGTAGTGTGTGGCTTACCTACTGTATGTGACACTTGCAGTGTTGCAACACTATTAAACCCAGCCGTAGTGTGTGGCTTACCTACTGTATGTGACACTTGCAGTGTTGCAACATTATTAAACCCAGCCGTAGTGTGTGGCTTACCTACTGTATGTGACACTTGCAGTGTTGCAACACTATTAAACCCAGCCGTAGTGTGTGGCTTACCTACTGTATGTGACACTTGCAGTGTTGCAACACTATTAAACCCAGCCGTAGTGTGTGGCTTACCTACTGTATGTGACACTTGCAGTGTTGCAACACTATTAAACCCAGCCGTAGTGTTGTGGCTTACCTACTGTATGTGACACTTGCAGTGTTGCAACACTATTAAACCCAGCCGTAGTGTGTGGCTTACCTACTGTATGTGACACTTGCAGTGTTGCAACATTATTAAACCCAGCCGTAGTGTGTGGCTTACCTACTGTATGTGACACTTGCAGTGTTGCAACACTATTAAACCCAGCCGTAGTGTTGTGGCTTACCTACTGTATGTGACACTTGCAGTGTTGCAACATTATTAAACCCAGCCGTAGTGTGTGGCTTACCTACTGTATGTGACACTTGCAGTGTTGCAACACTATTAAACCCAGCCGTAGTGTTGTGGCTTACCTACTGTATGTGACACTTGCAGTGTTGCAACATTATTAAACCCAGCCGTAGTGTGTGGCTTACCTACTGTATGTGACACTTGCAGTGTTGCAACACTATTAAACCCAGCCGTAGTGTGTGGCTTACCTACTGTATGTGACACTTGCAGTGTTGCAACACTATTAAACCCAGCCGTAGTGTTGTGGCTTACCTACTGTATGTGACACTTGCAGTGTTGCAACACTATTAAACCCAGCCGTAGTGTGTGGCTTACCTACTGTATGTGACACTTGCAGTGTTGCAACACTATTAAACCCAGCCGTAGTGTTGTGGCTTACTTACTGTATGTGACACTTGCAGTGTTGCAACACTATTTCTTGTTATATTCCAGCACACAGGATAACTTTCCTACATAAGGCAGTAAATTGTGTCAGTCTGAGCTGGGAGACCACAGTTGGGTGATGAGGATATCGTCAAGTATCCCACTATGGCTCAGTAGCTAGGGCAGCTAGTGAAGTCGAGATGGAATTAATAAATCTTCACAACAGCTGGAGGTGTAGTTTGGCTCCAGTGTGGAGTGTAGTGGAGTGAGGGTGAGTGTCAAGCATGACTGTGACCCGTCACTAGTGCTTATTGGCACTCTGCTGCTTCATGATCGTCAACAGTGCCTGTGACCTTGGTCACTAGTGCTTGCTGGCACTGCTAAATGCTGATGAAGTGTAAATAGACTTCGTTAAAACCTTCGACAAGTGCGGTCATGGTGTGATAGCACACACAACGCATGCAAAAAGAATACCTAGAAAAGTGGGCAGGTAGATATTTAACTTCTTAGCTAATAGAAGCCAGAGAGTAGTTGTAAACAGAGTGAAGTCGCAGCTGCCACAGTCAAAAGCTCTGTTTCTCAAGGCGTAATACTCGCAAGAGTATTACGCCTTGAGAAAGACTCGTAAGACTCCACAGTCTTTGCTGATGCCACCAGAATATGAGAGAGGCGTCCGTCGAAGACGCAACGAATCTTCCAGTGGACAAATCATACCACGGACCGATATGACAGTTAACGAATATGACGTTTAATGAGGAGAAGTGTCAGTTGCTCTGCTATTGAAAAATGGAGGAAATAAAGACTATAACGGAGCACAGGACAAACTCAGATCATAGAGTGAAAGTTGTGTGTGTAATAACTGGGGAGTAATGATGGCACATCTCACATTCAAGGATCACAACAATGTTGCTACTGCAAGGAAATTGATAGGCTGGATACCTAGAACATTCAAGACAAGAGATGCTGAGTGAATTATGATTCATTTGAAGTTACTTGTTCTCTCCAGACTTGCATACTGCTGTGTACTGACAGATCCCTTCAAGGTAGGCGAGACTGTTGAGCTGGAAAACATACAGAGAACTTTCACTGCTCAGTCATCACATGTACTGGCACTACTTGAAGTCCCTTCATCTGTATTCCTTGAAACAAAGGGGAGAAAGGTGCATCATAATTTACACCTGGAAAAATGTAGTAGTAATAGATATCAAATTTGTACACTGGAATCACTCCGCGTGACAACAAGAGACTTAGCAGACGGGAAAAGTACCTCCATTAAAAAGCAGGGGAGCGACGAGTGCATGTAAGAGAGATATTGATGAGTGTCAGAGGTCCCCGACTCTTCAACACCTTCCCTCCGTGCATAAGGGAAATTACCAACAAACCTCAAGAAGGAACTTGACAAGTTCCTCCAATCAGTTCCTGATCAGCCGGACTGTGGTTCGTATGTTGGACTGCGTGCGGCCAGTAGTAACAGTCTAGTTGATTAGGCCCTGCTCCTTTAGGAAGCCTGGTTTGGGACCTTG
>NC_091349.1:625550-655550 GCF_038502225.1 Cherax quadricarinatus
TGTTATGCTGTGAGGAACCATCTTGTGTTATGGTGTGAGGAACCATCGTGTGTTATGCTGTGAGGAACCATCTTGTGTTATGCTGTGAGGAACCATCTTGTGTTATGCTGTGAGGAACCATCTTGTGTTATGCTGTGAGGAACCATCTTGTGTTATGGAGGAACCATCTTGTGTTATGCTGTGAGGAACCATCTTGTGTTATGGTGTGAGGAACCATCTTGTGTTATGCTGTGAGGAACCATCTTGTGTTATGCTGTGAGGAACCATCTTGTGTTATGCTGTGAGGAACCATCTTGTGTTATGCTGTGAGGAACCATCTTGTGTTATGCTGTGAGGAACCATCTTGTGTTATGCTGTGAGGAACCATCTTGTGTTATGCTGTGAGGAACCATCTTGTGTTATGGTGTGAGGAACCATCTTGTGTTATGCTGTGAGGAACCATCTTGTGTTATGCTGTGAGGAACCATCTTGTGTTATGCTGTGAGGAACCATCTTGTGTTATGCTGTGAGGAACCATCTTGTGTTATGCTGTGAGGAACCATCTTGTGTTATGCTGTGAGGAACCATCTTGTGTTAGGAACCATGTGTTATGCTGTGAGGAACCATCTTGTGTTATGCTGAGGAACCATCTTGTGTTAGGAGGAACCACCTTGTGTTATGCTGTGAGGAACCATCTTGTGTTATGCTGTGAGGAACCATCTTGTGTTATGCTGTGAGGAACCACCTTGTGTTATGCTGTGAGGAACCATCTTGTGTTATGCTGTGAGGAACCATCTTGTGTTATGCTGTGAGGAACCATCTTGTGTTATGCTGTGAGGAACCATCTTGTGTTATACAACGTACAAGTTATAATCTCCAGGAGGATAATATTTGGTATGTGGTTTTCCAGACTTGGAACTGCTGTTTATCTTCTTTATCTGATCTGTGAATTCCTCACTCGTTACTGACAATGGTTTATATACCTGGATAATTACCACATTCCTGGTTCCCGCCAGAATTCATACGGGTATCATTTGATAAATTCAACTCAACAAGAGTATTATATAATCCTACACCTCCCTGTGACTTATTAACTCTCGCATAATAGTAATAACACCTTGTACATGTACAAGTATGTAGACGAATTGTTCAGAGAACCGACAACCTTTGATATGCCTTTGAAGAATTTCGAGAGTATATCTGCTCTCTGAGCCCGGCCATGGGCCAGGCAAGTTGATAAATTAGACACGTGCAACACTTGGGTATCTTCCTCAATAAAGGCGTAGAATTAAAGGATGTATAATTGAGGTGTATAAATGGAAGATAGTAATAAATAAAGGGGATGTAAATAACGTGCTAAAATATCTAGCCTAGACAGGTCTCGCAGCAATGGTTTTAAGTTGGAAAAATTAAGATTCAGGAAGGATATAGGAAAGTACTGGTTTAGTAATAGAGTTGTGGATGAGTGGAACAAACTCCCGAGTACAGTTATTGAGGCTAAAACGTTGTGTAGTTTTAAAAATAGGTTAGATAAATACATGAGTGGGTGTGGGTGGGTGTGAGTTGGACCTGACTAACTTGGTCAGTTGCTGTGTTCCTTCCTCAAGTGAATGTGACCTGCCCTGACTAGGTTGGGGCATTGGCTTAAGCCGGTAGGAGACTTGGCCCTGCCTCGCATGGGTCAGTAGGCCTGCTGCAGTGTTCCTTCTTTCTTATGTTCTTCTTCTTAAGTGTTGCACATGTGTCTAATTAATCAACATGTACCAGTACATGTACAAGGTATACAGACCATAGCTGACATTAATGACAGAAAGCTGCTTGTTATGCTCACCATCTCCCGCAAATTAGGTCAGTTTTGTTTCCAGGATGCGACCCACACCTGTCCACTAGCACCCAGGTACCTATTTTACTGCTAGGTGAACTGCTGTGTGTCTGTATTCCAGAGGTTTGTACTGTTCTGTGTGTACTCCAGGTGTTTTTTGTCCTTTGGTAAGTGTACTCAGTATTGTTGAGTGTTATGTCAATGTCTTGGTTCAGTAAAGTCTTGTAGTGTTGTGTTAGTTATACTGGCTGTGTTCTCCCTGTTACAGTTCTGTGAGTCGGCCTACCACCCATGCTAGGGCGCCCACTCGAACCCTGCCCACCCATTCCTAGCACCTCGCCCACCCATTCCTAGCACCCCGCCCACCATCTCGCACACCGCCCACAAGAGAGGCTCCTCACGCCCTTACTTCACGTAGTTGAGTGAATACTAGAATGTGATGTAACAAGTTGTAAGTTGTGGTATTGGTTGATGGAGCCGCCAGTGTTGTATAGCTTTTCCACACCTGAGTAAGGAGTTACTCAAGATTCTACACCATGAACGTCAGGCACATAGTGGAGTATGCAGCACCAGTATGGAACCCACACTTGGTCAAACACGTCAGAAAATTAGAGAAAGTGCAAAGGTTTGCAGCAAGACTAGTCCCGGAGGTAAAGGGTATGTCCTACGAGGAGAGGTTACTGAAAATCAACCCGACGATACTGGAGGTTAGGAGGAATAGGGGGGATATGATAACGACATATAAAATATTGAGAGGAATTGACAGTGTGGATAGGGACAGGATGTTTCAGAGATTTGACACAGAAGAGTCACAGGGATGTTAGGAAGTATTTCTTCAGTCATAGAGTTGTCAGGAAGTGGAACAATCTGGAGAGTGATGTAGTGGAGGCAGGGTCCATACATAGCTTTAAGAAGAGGTATGATAAAGCTCCTGTAGCAAGGAGAGAGTGGACCTAGTAGCTACTAACGAAGAGGCGGTGAATCGACCCCTGCAATCACATATAGGTGAGTACACGCGCGCGCGCGCACACACACACACACACACACACACACACACACACACACACACACACACACACACACACACACACACACACACACACACACACACACACACACACTAACAAAGGAAGTTTGAAAGGCACATACGAAGAGGGAGAGGGATGGAGGGAAGAAGGGAGGGAGTGAGAGGGAGGGAGGGAAGGGAGGAGCCGGCAATAAACTTGGGGAAAAGAGGCGGAGGGAGGGATGGTAGGGTGGGGTAGGTTAGACGGGAGGATGGATTATGGGAGGGGGTGAGGGGGGAGAGATGAGAGGGGAAGGGAGAAGTGGGGAGGGTAGTGTTACTGAGTGCTGGTATCATCACCCTGTACAGTAGTACACTACCACTGCTGCGACAGTCTTGTACACTACCAGTGTTAGTACGTACTCTACTAGTTCTACTCTCGTAGTTACCTACCTGGAGAGTGTTCCGGGGGCTAACGCCCCCCGCGGCCCGGTCCACGACCAGGCCTCACGGTGGATCAGGGCCTGATCAACCAGGCTATTGCTACTCACTACAACATAGGAACCACAGCCTGGCTGGTCAGGTACTGACCAGCCAGGTATCTGTCCAGTTCCCTCTTGAAGACAGCCAGGGAACTGTTGGTAATCCCTCCTTATGTATGCTGAAAGGCTGTTGAACAGTCTTGGGCCCTTGACACTTATTGTTTTGTGTCTCAGAGTGCTCATGGCGCCCCTGCTTTTCATTGGGGAGATGTTGCAACGTCTCTGAGTCTTTTATTTTCATACACAGTGATTTGTGTGTGCAGATTTGGGACTAGTTCCTCTTAAGATTTTCCAGGTGTAAATTGTGATATATGTTTCTCGCCTGCGTTCCAGGGAGTACAGGTCAAGGAACTTCAAACGTTCCCATTAACTGAGGTGGTTGAGTGTACGTGTACATACAGTGAAGGTTATCTGTATCTTCTCCACATCTGCAGTTTCGGCTGTCTTGAAAGGGGCTGTACAGCTGTATTCAAGCCTAAGTAGAACAAGTGACTTAAAGAGGATCATTGGCTTAGCATTTCTTTGTGTTACAAGGGTTGATTCATAGCTCCTGGCCCCACGTTTTAACTATTTTCTACTTTGTAAAGTATTTGCCTCCACTACCTCTTCATCTAGTGTGTACTCACACTATTGTGTTTGCGGGGGGAGGGGGTCTAGACTCAGCTCCTGACCCCGCCTCCAACCAGCTTGATCAACACCACTAATTTCTGGCCCCTTATAAGCTATGTATATTTACCTCCAGCACTGTCTCAGTCAAGTCATTCCACTTTTCACCCAGTCTGAGACTAATGACATACTTCTTATGGCTCACCTGTGTCTTCACCTTCCTCCTGGTCCTCTTAATTCAACCTGTCACTATCTGCCCTGACATCTCTCGTAGGATATTGTACGTCGTAATCATGTTTCTCTTTGTCCTTCTCTGTTAGCTAGGTGTGGGCTGCATGCTGGGGCCGCATACTCAGTGACAACACTGGAACTCAACCAACCATTTGGCGAGATTTAACGATGTCCACCTTGTGATTAATGAAGAAAATGCCTTGAATCATCTTTCATTGTCGTTTCAGACAATACTAAAGAGAATAAAGGTAGCTTTGTGTCGTATGTAAGGTTCTGAGGGATTCTCTAAGTTTTTAGATGATATTTTAAGGTTTGTCTTGCATATGCCACTGACATTATTTGGTTTGTGCGTATTTCTGGTGATATGCTTGGTGTTATGTTTACCCCAGGTTCTCTACACTTTCTGCGTCTCTCTGCCCATCTTTCTACCTACCTGAGGTCTTCCTGGAGGTTGTTTCGGGGGTCAACGCCCCCGCGGCCAGGTTCTCGACCAGGCCTTTCGGTGGATCAGAGCTTAATCAACCAAACTGTTACAGCTGGCAGCACGTAAATTAACGTACGAACCTCTGCCCTGATGATCAAGCACTGTACTTGGTTGATTAAGACACATGTACAACAGTTAGATACCTTTATTGTTGAAACGTTTCAGTCAAGTACAGAGACAGCAAGTGTATTATTTATTATTATCACACTGGCCGATTCCCACCAAGGCAGGGTGGCCACCAAGGCAGGGTGGCCACCAAGGCAGGGTGGCCACCAAGGCAGGGTGGCCACCAAGGCAGGGTGGCCACCAAGGCAGGGTGGCCACCAAGGCAGGGTGGCCACCAAGGCAGGGTGGCCCGAAAAAGAAAAACTTTCACTATCATTCACTCCATCACTGTCTTGCCAGAAGGGTGCTTTACACTACAGTTTTTAAACTGCAACATTAATACCCCTCCTTCAGAGTGCAGGCACTGTACTTCCCATCTCCAGGACTCAAGTCCGACCTGCCGGTTTCCCTGAATCCCTTCATAAATGTTACTTTGCTCACACTCCAACAGCACGTCAAGTATTAAAAACCATTTGTCTCCACTCCTATCAAACACGCTCACGCATGCCTGCTGGAAGTCCAAGCCCCTCGCACACAAAACCTCCTTTACCCCCTCCCTCCAACCTTTCCTAGGCCGACCCCTACCCCACCTTCTTTTCACTACAGACTGATACACTCTTGAAGTCACTCTATTTCGCTCCATTCTCTCTACATGTCCGAACCACCTCAACAACCCTTCCTCAGCCCTCTGGACAACAGTTTTGGTAATCCCGCACCTCCTCCTAACTTCCAAACTACGAATTCTCTGCATTATATTCACACCACACATTGCCCTCAGACATGACATCTCCACTGCCTCCAGCCTTCTCCTCGCTGCAACATTCATCACCCATGCTTCACGCCCATATAAGAGCGTTGGTAAAACTATACTCTAATACATTCCCCTCTTTGCCTCCAAGGACAAAGTTCTTTGTCTCCACAGACTCCTAAGTGCACCACTCACCCTTTTCCCCTCATCAATTCTATGATTCATCTCATCTTTCATAGACCCATCCGCTGACACGTCCACTCCCAAATATCTGAATACATTTACCTCCTCCATACTCTCTCCCTCCAATCTGATATCCAATCTTTCATCACCTAATCTTTTTTGTTATCCTCATAACCTTACTCTTTCCTGTATTCACTTTTAATTTTCTTCTTTTGCACACCCTACCAAATTCATCCACCAATCTCTGCAACTTCTCTTCAGAATCTCCCAAGAGCACAGTGTCATCAGCAAAGAGCACCTGTGACAACTCCCACTTTATGTGTGATTCTTTATCTTTTAACTCCACGCCTCTTGCCAAGACCCTCGCATTTACTTCTCTTACAACCCCATCTATAAATATATTAAACAACCACGGTGACATCACACATCCTTGTCTAAGGCCTACTTTTACTGGGAAATAATTTCCCTCTTTCCTACATTCTCTAACTTGAGCCTCACTATCCTCGTAAAAACTCTTCACTGCTTTCAGTAACCTACCTCCTACACCATACACCTGCAACATCTGCCACATTGCCCCCCTATCCACCCTGTCATACGCCTTTTCCAAATCCATAAATGCCACAAAGACCTCTTTAGCCTTATCTAAATACTGTTCACTTATATGTTTCACTGTAAACACCTGGTCCACACATCCCCTACCTTTCCTAAAGCCTCCTTGTTCATCTGCTATCCTATTCTCCGTCTTACTCTTAATTCTTTCAATAATAACTCTACCATACACTTTACCAGGTATACTCAACAGACTTATCCCCCTATAATTTTTTCACTCTCTTTTGTCCCCTTTGCCTTTATACAAAGGAACTATGCATGCTCCCTGCCAATCAATAGGTACCTTACCCTCTTCCATACATTTATTAAATAATTGCACCAACCACTCCAAAACTATATCCCCACCTGCTTTTAACATTTCTATCTTTATCCCATCAATCCCGGCAGCCTTACCCCCTTTCATTTTACCTACTGCCTCACGAACTTCCTCCACACTCACAACTGGCTCTTCCTCACTCCTGCAAGATGTTATTCCTCCTTGCCCTATACACGAAATCACAGCTTCCCTATCTTCATCAACATTTAACAATTCCTCAAAATATTCCCTCCATCTTCCCAATACCTCTAACTCTCCATTTAATAACTCTCCTCTTCTATTTTTAACTGACAAATCCATTTGTTCTCTAGGCTTCCTTAACTTGTTAATCTCACTCCAAAACTTTTTCTTATTTTCAACAAAATTTGTTGATAACATCTCACCCACTCTCTCATTTGCTCTCTTTTTACATTGCTTCACCACTCTCTTAACCTCTCTCTTTTTCTCCATATACTCTTCCCTCCTTGCATCACTTCTACTTTGTAAAAACTTCTCATATGCTAACTTCTTCTCCCTTACTACTCTCTTTACATTCACTTAACATCTCCCAAAATCTCTCTCTCTCCTCTACATTCCTCTCTTCTCCAGGTGCATACACGCTTATTATGACCCACTTTTCACATCCAACCTTTACTTTAATCCACATAATTTTTGAATTTACACATTCATATTCTCTTTTCTCCTTCCATTACTGATCCTTCAACATTACTGCTACCTTTGCTCTAACTCTCTCAGATACTCCAGATTTAATCCCATTTATTTCCCCCCACCGAAACTCCCCTACCCCCTTCAGCTTTGTTTCGCTTAGGGCCAGGACATCCAACTTCTTTTCATTCATAACATCAGCAATCATCTGTTTCTTGTCATCCGCACTACATCCACGCACATTCAAGCATCCCAGTTTTATAAAGTTTTTCTTCTTCTCTTTTTTAGTAAATGTCTACAGGAGAAGAGGTTACTAGCCCATTGCTCCCGGCATTTTAGTCGCCTCATACAACACGCATGGCTTACGGAGGAAAGATTCTTTTCCACTTCCCCATGGACAATAGAAGAAATAAAGAAGAACAAGAGCTATTTAGAAAAAGGGGAAAAACCTAGATGTATATATAATATATATATATATATATATATATATATATATATATATATATATATATATATATATATATATATATATATATATGCATGTACGTGTCTGTGAAGTGTGACCAAAGTGTAAGTAGGAGTAGCAAGATATCCCTGTTATCTAGCGTGTTTATGAGACAGAAAAAGAAACCAGCAATCCTACCATCATGCAAAATAGTTACAGGTTTCTGTTTTACAGTCATCTGGCAGGACGGTACTACTTCCCTGGGTGGTTGCTGTCTACCAACCTACTACCAACAGCAAGTGTAGTAGTGAAATAAAGATGTAATCAGTCCATCAACCTTGGAGAAAAAGTATTTGAGGTAGTCAGTCCCTCAGCCTGGAAAAGAGTTGAGCTCTACGAAGCTCAGCTGTTCTTTGTGTCTGGTCTTCCCTCACCTATAAATCGCATGACCTTGTATTTGTTTGGGCTGAACTTGATAATTTACTTGTTTGACAACATCTGTAGTTTCTTGATGTCTTCCTGATGTTTATTACTGTCCTCTCCTGTTCTTGTTCTTCTCACTAGTTTTACATCATCAGTGACACTTGTAAAACTGGTAGATGGCTTACATGTATTATAAACAGTAGTGGTGCTGTCACTGATCCCTGCGGAACCCCAGTACTGACGCCTTGTCCCTCACTCTTACTCTCTGCATTCTGTGCTACTTCCTGACACACTGTTGATCCAGTTCCTCTTCTTTAATATGTTGTCGTACTGTATTAAATGTTTTACTACAGTCAAGAAGATGTACTCTTACCAGCTTCTTTACTAAAGTCAAGATGTACTCTTCTCAGCTTCTTTACTAAGTCAAGATGTACTCTTCTCAGCTTCTTTACTAAGTCAAGATGTACTCTTCTCAACTTCTTTACTAAGTCAAGATGTACTCTTCTCAGCTTCTTTACTAAGTCAAGATGTACTCTTACTAACTAAGTCAAGATGTACTCTTCTCAACTTCTTTACTAAGTCAAGATGTACTCTTCTCAACTTCTTTACTAAGTCAAGATGTACTCTTCTCAGCTTCTTTACTAAGTCAAGATGTACTCTTACCAGCTTCTTTACTAAGTCAAGATGTACTCTTACCAGCTTCTTTACTAAGTCAAGATGTACTCTTCTCAACTTCTTTACTAAGTCAAGATGTACTCTTCTCAACTTCTTTACTAAGTCAAGATGTACTCTTCTCAGCTTCTTTACTAAGTCAAGATGTACTCTTCTCAACTTCTTTACTAAGTCAAGATGTACTCTTCTCAACTTCTTTACTAAGTCAAGATGTACTCTTCTCAACTTCTTTACTAAGTCAAGATGTACTCTTCTCAGCTTCTTTACTAAGTCAAGATGTACTCTTCTCAGCTTCTTTACTAAGTCAAGATGTACTCTTCTCAGCTTATTTTCTACTTCTTTACTAAGTCAAGATGTACTCTTCTCAACTTCTTTACTAAGTCAAGATGTACTCTTCTCAGCTTCTTTACTAAGTCAAGATGTACTCTTCTCAGCTTCTTTACTAAGTCAAGATGTACTCTTCTCAACTTCTTTACTAAGTCAAGATGTACTCTTCTCAGCTTCTTTACTAAGTCAAGATGTACTCTTCTCAGCTTCTTTACTAAGTCAAGATGTACTCTTCTCAGCTTCTTTACTAAGTCAAGATGTACTCTTCTCAACTTCTTTACTAAGTCAAGATGTACTCTTCTCAGCTTCTTTACTAAGTCAAGATGTACTCTTCTCAGCTTCTTTACTAAGTCAAGATGTACTCTTCTCAGCTTCTTTACTAAGTCAAGATGTACTCTTCTCAACTTCTTTACTAAGTCAAGATGTACTCTTCTCAGCTTCTTTACTAAGTCAAGATGTACTCTTACCAGCTTCTTTACTAAAGTCAAGAAGATGTACTCTTCTCAGCTTCTTTACTAAGTCAAGAAGTACTCTTCTCAGCTGTGTTTGATCATGGCCGTGACGTCATACAACTCCAGCAAACTGTGCGACAGTGCGTTGTGTATGTGTGCTCGTACTTACATGTAAGCGTGAGTGTGTGCGTATGTCATGCTTTTGTATTTACAAAGGTCGAGTACTAGCTCCTGGTCCCACCTCAGTAGTTTCGTCAACAATATCACTAGTTTACGGCCTACCTGGATGCCTTGTGTTTTACTCCACTTACTCTTAAAGCTGTGTATGAGGTATGTCTGGAGTACATTCACACTCCTCAACTCTCCTGAGACTGAAAAAGTACTTCCTAACATATACCCGTCACACACATATTCTTAGCGTGTGTCTTATTGCTGGTTCTGTGTCAGTAGCCTGCCTGTCACTCCCTCTGTCTTATATATCAGTGTTACGTCTTAGTAATTTTAATTAGGGACAGGTAAATATAAATACAATTAAACAAATCATCATATCTAGTAACAGGTGTGTAAATAACCCCCCCCCTCCTTTCCCCTCCCTCTAGGATGATCCCCCCCCCCCAAAAAAAAAGTCAGTGACTTATTTTAATTGTTATTTTTCTTGTTCTAGCAGAGTGCTCAGGGTGAGTGTGTTAGTCTGTTACAGTACACACTTATCATCTCTGTAATGAGTGTGTCACAACACTGCCTGCTAGAGCAGTGTTGTTCACTTCCACTGCAGCAGTGAGTCACTGGTGTTGAAGTGTGTGTTGAGTGTAGCACCTCGCAACACAGGCTCAAGTGTGTGTTGAGTGTAGCACCTCGCAACACAGGCTCAAGTGTGTGTTGAGTGTAGCACCTCGCAACACAGGCCCAAGTGTGTGTTGAGTGTAGCACCTCGCAACACACGCTCAAGTGTGTGTTGAGTGTAGCACCTCGCAACACAGGCTCAAGTGTGTGTTGAGTGTAGCACCTCGCAACACAGGCTCAAGTGTGTGTTGAGTGTAGCACCTCGCAACACAGGCTCAAGTGTGTGTTGAGTGTAGCACCTTGCAACACAGCCTCAAGTGTGTGTTGAGTGTAGCACCTCGCAACGCAGCCTCAAGTGTGTGTTGAGTGTAGCACCTCGCAACACAGCCTCAAGTGTGTGTTGAGTGTAGCACCTTGCAACACAGCCTCAAGTGTGTGTTGAGTGTAGCACCTTGCAACACAGCCTCAAGTGTGTGTTGAGTGTAGCACCTCGCAACACAGCCTCAAGTGTGTGTTGAGTGTAGCACCTCGCAACACAGCCTCAAGTGTGTGTTGAGTGTAGCACCTCGCAACACAGCCTCAAGTGTGTGTTGAGTGTAGCACCTTGCAACACAGCCTCAAGTGTGTGTTGAGTGTAGCACCTTGCAACACAGGCTCAAGTGTGTGTTGAGTGTAGCACCTCGCAACACAGCCTCAAGTGTGTGTTGAGTGTAGCACCTCGCAACACAGCCTCAAGTGTGTGTTGAGTGTAGCACCTTGCAACACAGCCTCAAGTGTGTGTTGAGTGTAGCACCTTGCAACACAGGCTCAAGTGTGTGTCGAGTGTAGCACCTCGCAACACAGGCTCAAGTGTGTGTTGAGTGTAGCACCTTGCAACACAGGCTCAAGTGTGTGTTGAGTGTAGCACCTTGCAACACAGCCTCAAGTGTATGTTGAGTGTAGCACCTCGCAACACAGGCTCAAGTGTGTGTTGAGTGTAGCACCTCGCAACACAGGCTCAAGTGTGTGTTGAGTGTAGCACCTCGCAACACAGGCTCAAGTGTGTGTTGAGTGTAGCACCTCGCAACACAGGCTCAAGTGTGTGTTGAGTGTAGCACCTCGCAACACAGGCTCAAGTGTGTGTTGAGTGTAGCACCTCGCAACACAGGCTCAAGTGTGTGTTGAGTGTAGCACCTCGCAACACAGGCTCAAGTGTGTGTTGAGTGTAGCACCTCGCAACACAGGCTCAAGTGTGTGTTGAGTGTAGCACCTCGCAACACAGGCTCAAGTGTGTGTTGAGTGTAGCACCTCGCAACACAGGCTCAAGTGTGTGTTGAGTGTAGCACCTTGCAACACAGCCTCAAGTGTGTGTTGAGTGTAGCACCTCGCAACGCAGCCTCAAGTGTGTGTTGAGTGTAGCACCTCGCAACACAGCCTCAAGTGTGTGTTGAGTGTAGCACCTTGCAACACAGCCTCAAGTGTGTGTTGAGTGTAGCACCTTGCAACACAGCCTCAAGTGTGTGTTGAGTGTAGCACCTCGCAACACAGCCTCAAGTGTGTGTTGAGTGTAGCACCTCGCAACACAGCCTCAAGTGTGTGTTGAGTGTAGCACCTCGCAACACAGCCTCAAGTGTGTGTTGAGTGTAGCACCTTGCAACACAGCCTCAAGTGTGTGTTGAGTGTAGCACCTTGCAACACAGGCTCAAGTGTGTGTTGAGTGTAGCACCTCGCAACACAGCCTCAAGTGTGTGTTGAGTGTAGCACCTCGCAACACAGCCTCAAGTGTGTGTTGAGTGTAGCACCTTGCAACACAGCCTCAAGTGTGTGTTGAGTGTAGCACCTTGCAACACAGGCTCAAGTGTGTGTCGAGTGTAGCACCTCGCAACACAGGCTCAAGTGTGTGTTGAGTGTAGCACCTTGCAACACAGGCTCAAGTGTGTGTTGAGTGTAGCACCTTGCAACACAGCCTCAAGTGTATGTTGAGTGTAGCACCTCGCAACACAGGCTCAAGTGTGTGTTGAGTGTAGCACCTCGCAACACAGGCTCAAGTGTGTGTTGAGTGTAGCACCTCGCAACACAGGCTCAAGTGTGTGTTGAGTGTAGCACCTCGCAACACAGGCTCAAGTGTGTGTTGAGTGTAGCACCTCGCAACACAGGCTCAAGTGTGTGTTGAGTGTAGCACCTCGCAACACAGGCTCAAGTGTGTGTTGAGTGTAGCACCTCGCAACACAGGCTCAAGTGTGTGTTGAGTGTAGCACCTCGCAACACAGGCTCAAGTGTGTGTTGAGTGTAGCACCTCGCAACACAGGCTCAAGTGTGTGTTGAGTGTAGCACCTCGCAACACAGGCTCAAGTGTGTGTTGAGTGTAGCACCTTGCAACACAGCCTCAAGTGTGTGTTGAGTGTAGCACCTCGCAACGCAGCCTCAAGTGTGTGTTGAGTGTAGCACCTCGCAACACAGCCTCAAGTGTGTGTTGAGTGTAGCACCTTGCAACACAGCCTCAAGTGTGTGTTGAGTGTAGCACCTTGCAACACAGCCTCAAGTGTGTGTTGAGTGTAGCACCTCGCAACACAGCCTCAAGTGTGTGTTGAGTGTAGCATCTCGCAACACATCCTCAAGTGTGTGTTGAGTGTAGCACCTCGCAACACAGCCTCAAGTGTGTGTTGAGTGTAGCACCTTGCAACACAGCCTCAAGTGTGTGTTGAGTGTAGCACCTTGCAACACAGGCTCAAGTGTGTGTTGAGTGTAGCACCTCGCAACACAGCCTCAAGTGTGTGTTGAGTGTAGCACCTCGCAACACAGCCTCAAGTGTGTGTTGAGTGTAGCACCTTGCAACACAGCCTCAAGTGTGTGTTGAGTGTAGCACCTTGCAACACAGGCTCAAGTGTGTATTGAGTGTAGCACCTCGCAACACAGGCTCAAGTGTGCGTTGAGTGTAGCACCTTGCAACACAGGCTCAAGTGTGTGTTGAGTGTAGCACCTTGCAACACAGCCTCAAGTGTATGTTGAGTGTAGCACCTTGCAACACAGGCTCAAGTGTGTGTTGAGTGTAGCACCTCCCAACACAGGCTCAAGTGTGTGTTGAGTGTAGCACCTCGCAACACAGGCTCAAGTGTGTGGTGAGTGTAGCACCTTGCAACACAGGCTCATGTGTGTGTTGAGTGTAGCACCTCGCAACACAGGCTCAAGTGTGTGTTGAGTGTAGCACCTTGCAACACAGGCTCATGTGTGTGTTGAGTGTAGCACCTCGCAACACAGGCTCATGTGTGTGTTGAGTGTAGCACCTCGCAACACAGGCTCAAGTGTGTGTTGAGTGTAGCACCTTGCAACACAGGCTCATGTGTGTGTTGAGTGTAGCACCTCGCAACACAGGCTCATGTGTGTGTTGAGTGTAGCACCTCGCAACACAGGCTCAAGTGTGTGTTGAGTGTAGCACCTTGCAACACAGGCTCATGTGTGTGTTGAGTGTAGCACCTCGCAACACAGGCTCATGTGTGTGTTGAGTGTAGCACCTCGCAACACAGGCTCAAGTGTGTGTTGAGTGTAGCACCTTGCAACACAGGCTCATGTGTGTGTTGAGTGTAGCACCTTGCAACACAGGCTCAAGTGTGTGTTGAGTGTAGCACCTTGCAACACAGGCTCAAGTGTGTGTTGAGTGTAGCACCTTGCAACACAGGCTCAAGTGTGTGTTGAGTGTAGCACCTTGCAACACAGGCTCAAGTGTGTGTTGAGTGTAGCACCTTGCAACACAGGCTCATGTGTGTGTTGAGTGTAGCACCTTGCAACACAGGCTCAAGTGTGTGTTGAGTGTAGCACCTTGCAACACAGGCTCAAGTGTGTGTTGAGTGTAGCACCTCGCAACACAGGCTCAAGTGTGTGTTGAGTGTAGCACCTTGCAACACAGCCTCAACATAAGAACATAAGAGAATATAAACACATATGCAGTATAATGTGATCCTTTATTGACAACGTTTCACCCACACAGTGGGCTTTTTCAAGTCACACACAGATCTACCTGGGGTGGAAGGTACGGGAGTATTTATAGTCATGTTCAGAATGTTGAGGTCAGGTGGAGAATGCTGCATCTGATGATCTACCGGGTGGGGTTATAGAGTCTTTGGTAGTTTGGCAGGGGTATTGGACAAGTTGTGAGTAGACCTTCTGCAGTATTCTATGTTCTTATGTGGGATAGCGATGAAGAATTTTCTTGGCGAGTGGTTCAGCTATGTTATAGAAGCCGTTGTTCTGGTTGAAATTGTTGGTTATAGAGATAAGCGATGATTCCAGGATTCTTCGGTATTGAGTGTTGTCTTCTGTGGCGATAAGTCTTGAGTTTCTGTAGTTAATTAAATGGTTGTGTGAATTGCGATGTTGTACACAGGCATTCCTTGTATCGTCAGTCCTGCTTGCATATTGGTGTTCTGAAATACGTGTTTGGAGGTCTCTTGATGTTTCGCCCACATATAATTTGTTGCAGTCATTACAAGGGATTATGTATACCCCTGCAGAGGATGGAGGCTTGTCCTGTCTACTACTGGTGATGTCCTTGATGGTCGTGGTTGTAGATACTTGGAATGATGTATTGGAAAATATGTGGTGACGTGTACTTAGCTCATTGGTGACGTGTACCTAGCTCTGTGAAGACCTGTTTGTGTGCTCTCTGTGAATCTGAACCAGGATGCCCTCTCTTGAGCAACTTTACCAGCAGCTGAGAGAAGAGCTCAGAGTTGCTAAGATGGAGATACGGCGATTATCGGAGGAGAACAAGAGGATTCGTAGTAATCCTCCTGTTGTGAGTCCCCAGGTTAAGAGGGGAGCTTGGTCAGTGGCCGGGCAACATGGAACCAAGCTGAAGATCAAGAAAACGGTTGGAGAGGCAGAAACAACGAGAAACCAGAAGACTACCGTGGAAATTTCCAACCCATTCTCGGTGCTACCTGACGAATGTGAGTGTTCTACTGGGAATGCCACAACGAGCACCAAAGAAGCATTGGCAGACGTGAATGAGACATCCCTAGAAACCCCAACGAAGACCATCGAGAACGTCTTCACGAATTCTACAAGTGGTGTAATGCTACCTGGCGAATGTGAGTCGACTACTCGGAGCATCACGACGGACGACGCCAAGGAAGGTAAAATCATTGTTGTTGTTGGGGATATCCAGATTATGTACATGGATAGGGCATTCAGCTTGAAGGATAGGAGTAGGAGGCAGAGAGTGTGTTTTCCTAGGGCTGGGATGAAGGATATTGTTAGCTGTCTGGATGACATCATGAGAGGTAATGGGAGCAATCCTATTATCTGTCTCAGTGCTGGAGGCAACGATGTTGGCAGACGTAGGAGTGAGGACCTGATTAGCAGGTATAGGTCAGCAATAGAGATAATTAGTA
Source organism: Cherax quadricarinatus (assembly GCF_038502225.1). NCBI lineage: Eukaryota > Metazoa > Arthropoda > Malacostraca > Decapoda > Parastacidae > Cherax > Cherax quadricarinatus. Next base: position 641,298 of record NC_091349.1, read on the forward strand.
GGAAGGGTGGGAAACTTGTCATATGTGGCATTTTGCCAAGGAGAGGAGTTGGAAATGAATGGTTGTCCAGAGCAATTGGTGTCAATTGCTGGCTGGACAAATACTGTAAGGAAAATGCGGTAACATTCATTGACAACTGGGACCTCTTCTATGGCAGAAATGACATGTATGCCAGGGATGGGGTTCACTTATCTAGGTGTGGGGTGGGAGCACTGGCCAACGCAGTGGAGGGAGCTGTTAGGTCTTTAAACTAGGAATAGTTAGTGGTATGGGTTTTTGCAGGAAAACTGTGAAGTCTCAGGGTAGTAATATGAGTACTAGGAGAACTAGTAATAGGCAAAATAAGGTGGATATTGGAAAGCCAGTGGCCCTAATTGACAAGGACAGTAATAGGTTTAGTGGAATAACAGAAAGGAGCAGGAAGGGTAAAGAGAGAGGAGGGTCTTTAGGTATTTATTACACAAATAGTCGCAGTGCTAGGAATAAGATGGACGAGTTGAGACTAGTTGCTAGTGCAGGTAACATAGATGTATTTGCCATTACTGACATGTGGTTTAATTCAAAAAGTCGGGACATGCCTGCAGAATATCACATTCAGGGTTTTAAATTGTTCCAAGTAGATAGAAGTATCGGGAAGGGGTGGGGTGGCACTGTATGTCCGAGATCGCTTGAACTGTTGCATAAAAACGGGTATTAAGTCTGAAGTAACACATACAGAGTCTGTTTGGATAGAATTTTCAGAGGGGCATGAAAAGTTAATTTTAGATAGGGACCAGGGGAGACTACTATGGGAGGAAATTGTTAGGGCCACAAGGCACGATAATGTAGTAATTCTAGGAGACTTTAACTTTAGTCATATTGATTGGAATTTCTTGACTGGGAATTTAGAATCATACGACTTCTTAGAAGTAGTTCAGGATTGTTTTTTGAAGCAGTTTGTGACAGAACCTACAAGGGGTAATAACCTGCTTGACTTAGTTCTGGCAAACAATGAATCCCTTGTTAATAATTTAGAAGTTTCAGAGGAACTGGGTGCTAGCGACCACAAATCAATTACATTTAGAATTGAATGGAAGTATGATAGTAGGGATAACTCAGTAACAGTCCCAGATTTTCGCTTAGCAGATTACGATGGGCTTAGAGAACACTTATCATCTGTTGACTGGGGTAACGAAGAGAGCTATCAACATGACAGTTTTCTGAACACAATACATGCTGCTCAAAGAACGTTTATCCCTTATAAAGAAATTAGATCAAATAGAAATGACCCAAAATGGATGAATAATAGGCTGAAATATCTACTAGGGCATAAGAAAGGAATTTATAGGCGTATCAAAAGAGGCGAGGGTTATCTTATGAATCAGTATATTGACATTAAGAGGGACATTAAAAAGGGGATAAGAAAAGCTAAAAGGGACTATGAAATTAAAGTTGCTAGGGATTCTAAAACTAACCCAAAAAGTTTTTTCCAGGTATATAGAACAAAAGTCAGAGATAAGATAGGTCCCCTTAAAAATAACTATGGGCATCTTACTGACAAAGAGAATGAAATGTGCTCGATTTTAAATAATTATTTTCTCTCGGTTTTTACACAGGAAGACACTAATAATATTCCGATAATTAATTTTTATAGTGGGCCAGAAGAAGATAAATTATGTAACATCACAGTCACTAGTGAAATGGTTGTGAAGCAGATAGACCGACTGAAGCAAAATAAGTCACCGGGTCCTGATGAGGTTTTTTCAAGGGTTCTAAAGGAATGCAAAATGGAAGTCTGTGAACCATTAACTAATATTTTTAATTTATCTCTTCAAACAGGTGTAGTGTCTGATATGTGGAAGATGGCTAATGTAATTCCTATTTTGAAAACAGGGGACAAGTCGTTACCGTCAAATTACCGCCCAATAAGCCTGACCTCAATTGTAGGCAAATTACTAGAGTCAATTATAGCTGAGATTATAAGAAGCCATCTCGATAAGCATAGCTTGATTAATGATACTCAGCATGGATTCACAAGAGGCCGGTCTTGTCTAACTAATTTATTAACTTTCTTCAGTAAAGCTTTTGAGGCTGTTGACCACAATAAAGAATTTGATATTGTTTACTTAGATTTTAGTAAGGCATTTGATAGAGTTCCGCACCAAAGACTGTTGAAGAAAGTAGCAGCTCATGGCATTGGGGGAAGGGTGCTCTCGTGGATCGAATCATGGCTCACAGACAGGAAGCAGAGGGTGTCCATAAATGGGGTTAAATCCGAGTGGGGATCAGTAACAAGTGGCGTTCCACAGGGATCAGTCTTGGGCCCGTTGTTGTTTATAATATATATCAATGATCTTGTTGAAGGAATTACTAGTGATATGAGCAAATTCGCCGATGACACGAAGATAGGTAGGATAATTGATTCAAACGTAGATGTTATGGAACTTCAGGAGGATTTAGACAAACTCTACTCTTGGTCAGAAAAGTGGCAGATGCAGTTCAATGTAGATAAATGCAAGGTTCTGAATCGCGGGAGTGTCCATATCCCTAGCACTTATAAGTTAAATAATGTAGAACTTAGCCATACAGATTGCGAAAAGGACTTGGGGGTTATGGTGAGCAGCAACCTTAAACCAAGACAGCAATGCCTAAGCGTACGTAATAAGGCAGATAGATTACTGGGATTTATATCAAGAAAGTGTAAGCAACAGAAGTCCAGAGGTCATACTGCAGCACCTCGCAACACAGGCTCAAGTGTGTGTTGAGTGTAGCACCTCGCAACACAGGCTCAAGTGTGTGTTGAGTGTAGCACCTCGCAACACAGGCTCAAGTGTGTGTTGAGTGTAGCACCTCGCAACACAGCCTCAAGTGTGTGTTGAGTGTAGCACCTCGCAACACAGGCTCAAGTGTGTGTTGAGTGTAGCACCTCGCAACACAGGCTCAAGTGTGTGTTGAGCGTAGCACCTCGCAACACAGGCTCAAGTGTGTGTTGAGTGTAGCACCTCGCAACACATCCTCAAGTGTGTGTTGAGTGTAGCACCTCGCAACACAGCCTCAAGTGTGTGTTGAGTGTAGCACCTCGCAACACAGGCTCAAGTGACTTAGTAACTAACACAACTCAGATGTTAATAAGACTAATGATAAACAATTAGACACATGTGCAACATCAGGGGGTCTTGATTTGTAGATGTTTCGCCCTCCAGTGCCTTTATTAATACAAATTCAAGGACATAGTGGGAAGACTGTAGAACCGAGTACACAAGACGAGGTAATGAGTCCATCGACCTCGTAGTGTACTCTAACACCGATGGACTCAACATCGTAGTGTACTCTAACATTGATGGACTCATAACATCGTAGTGTACTCTAACACACTGATGGACTCATAACATCGTAGTGTACTCTAACACCGAAGGACTCATAACATCGTAGTGTACTCTAACACATTGATGGACTCATAACATCGTAGTGTACTCTAACACCGATGGACTCATAACATCGTAGTGTACTCTAACACCGATGGACTCATAACATCGTAGTGTACTCTAACACCGAAGGACTCATAACATCGTAGTGTACTCTAACACACTGATGGACTCATAACATTGTAGTGTACTCTAACACACTGATGGACTCATAACATTGTAGTGTACTCTAACACATTGATGGACTCATAACATCGTAGTGTACTCTAACACCGATGGACTCATAACATCGTAGTGTACTCTAACATTGATGGACTCATAACATCGTAGTGTACTCTAACATTGATGGACTCATAACATCGTAGTGTACTCTAACACTGATGGACTCATAACATCGTAGTGTACTCTAACACTGATGGACTCAACATCGTAGTGTACTCTAACACTGATGGACTCAACATCGTAGTGTACTCTAACACTGATGGACTCATAACCTCGCAGAGTATTGTCTTCCCATTATGTCCTCGGATTTGCATTATTAAAGCCACTGGAAGGCGAAACATCTACAATAAAGATACCCAGAAGTTTCACGTGTGTCTAGTTCATCTTGTGGGTACTACATACCCTGGATACCTGTCCAACAGTCAGGTATCTTTATTCTGAGACGTTTCGCCTGTACAGTGGGATTCTTCAGTCGAGTACAGAAGTGTTAGCGGGAGTCGAGATGTGAAGACCATGTCATCAGTCCTTCACCCATAGTGTTCACTTACCTTCACTTAGTGTTCACCTAGTGTTCACCTAGTGTTCACCTAGTGTTCACCTGGTGTTCACCTAGTGTTCACCTAGTGTTCACCTGGTGTTCACCTGTTCACCTAGTGTTCACCTGGTGTTCACCTAGTGTTCACCTAGTGTTCTCGTAGTGTTCACCTAGTGTTCACCTGGTGTTCACCTGGTGTTCACCTAGTATTCACCTAGTGTTCACCTAGTGTTCACCTGGTGTTCACCTAGTGTTCTCGTAGTGTTCACCTAGTGTTCACCTGGTGTTCACCTGGTGTTCACCTGCTGTTCACCTGGTGTTCACCTAGTGTTCTCGTAGTGTTCACCTAGTGTTCACCTAGTGTTCACCTGGTGTTCACCTAGTGTTCTCGTAGTGTTCACCTAGTGTTCACCTGGTGTTCACCTGGTGTTCACCTAGTGTTCACCTAGTGTTCTCGTAGTGTTCACCTAGTGTTCACCTAGTGTTCTCGTAGTGTTCACCTAGTGTTCACCTAGTGTTCACCTGGTCACCTAGTATTCACAGTGTTCACCTGGTGTTCACCTAGTGTTCACCTGGTGTTCACCTAGTGTTCACCTGGTGTTCACCTAGTGTTCTCGTAGTGTTCACCTAGTGTTCACCTGGTGTTCACCTAGTGTTCACCTGGTGTTCACCTAGTGTTCACCTAGTGTTCACCTGGTGTTCACCTGGTGTTCACCTAGTGTTCTCGTAGTGTTCACCCAGGTAACACCCAAGTAACACCCAGGTAACACCCAGGTAACACCCAGGTAACACTGGTAACACCCAGGTAACACTGGTAACACCCAGGTAACACTGGTAACACCCAGGTAACACCCTGGTAACACCCAGGTAACACCCTGGTAACACCCAGGTAACACTGGTAACACCCAGGTAACACTGGTGACACCCAGGTAACACTGGTAGCACCCAGGTAACACCCTGGTAACACCCAGGTAACACCCAAGTAACACCCAGGTAACACCCTGGTAACACCCGGTAACACCCTGGTAGCACCCAGGTAACACTGGTAACACCCAGGTAACACTGGTAACACCCAGGTAACACTGGTAGCACCCAGGTAACACCCTGGTAACACCCAGGTAACACTGGTGACACCCAGGTAACACCCAGGTAACACCCTGGTAACACCCAGGTAACACTGGTAACACCCAGGTAACACCCAGGTAACACTGGTAACAACCAGGTAACACTGGTAACACCCTGGTAACACTGGTAACACCCAGGTAACACCCAGGTAACACTGGTAACACCCAGGTAGCACCCAATTAGCACTCAGGTAACACCCTGGTAACACCCAGGTAGCACCCAGGTAGCACTCAGGTAACACCCTGGTAACACCCAGGTAACACCCTGGTAACACCCAGGTAACACTGGTAACACCCAGGTAACACTGGTAACACCCAGGTAACACTGGTAACACCCAGGTAGCACCCAGGTAGCACTCAGGTAACACCCTGGTAACACCCAGGTAGCACCCAGGTAGCACTCAGGTAACACCCAGGTAACACTCAGGTAATACCCAGGTAACACCCAGGTAGTACCCAGGTAGCTCCCAGGTAGCACCCAGGTAACACCCAGGTAGCTCCCAGGTAGCACCCAGGTAACACCCAGGTAGCACCCAGGTAGCACCCAGGTAACACCCAGGTAGCACCCTAGTGCACACCTAGTGTTCACCTAGTGTTCACCTGGTGTTCACCTAGTGTTCACCTAGTGTTCACCTGGTGTTCACCTAGTGTTCACCTTGTGTTCACCTAGTGTTCTCGTAGTGTTCACCTAGTGTTCACCTAGTGTTCACCTAGTGTTCTCGTAGTGTTCACCTGGTGTTCACCTAGTGTTCTCGTAGTGTTCACCTAGTGTTCACCTAGTGTTCACCTGGTGTTCACCTAGTGTTCTCGTAGTGTTCACCTAGTGTTCACCTAGTGTTCACCTGGTGTTCACCTAGTGTTCACCTGGTGTTCACCTAGTGTTCACCTAGTGTTCACCTGGTGTTCACCTAGTGTTCTCGTAGTGTTCACCTAGTGTTCACCTAGTGTTCACCTGGTGTTCACCTAGTGTTCACCTAGTGTTCACCTAGTGTTCACCTGGTGTTCACCTAGTGTTCACCTAGTGTTCACCTGGTGTTCACCTAGTGTTCACCTGGTGTTCACCTAGTGTTCACCTAGTGTTCACCTGGTGTTCACCTAGTGTTCTCGTAGTGTTCACCTAGTGTTCACCTAGTGTTCACCTGGTGTTCACCTAGTGTTCACCTGGTGTTCACCTAGTGTTCACCTAGTGTTCACCTGGTGTTCACCTGGTGTTCACCTAGTGTTCTCGTAGTGTTCACCTAGTGTTCACCTGGTGTTCACCTAGTGTTCACCTAGTGTTCTCGTAGTGTTCACCTAGTGTTCACCTGGTGTTCACCTAGTGTTCACCTAGTGTTCTCGTAGTGTTCACCTAGTGTTCACCTGGTGTTCACCTAGTGTTCTCGTAGTGTTCACCTAGTGTTCACCTAGTGTTCACCTGGTGTTCACCTAGTGTTCTCGTAGTGTTCACCTAGTGTTCACCTAGTGTTCACCTGGTGTTCACCTAGTGTTCTCGTAGTGTTCACCTAGTGTTCACCTAGTGTTCACCTGGTGTTCACCTAGTGTTCTCGTAGTGTTCACCTAGTGTTCACCTGGTGTTCACCTAGTGTTCTCGTAGTGTTCACCTAGTGTTCACCTGGTGTTCACCTAGTGTTCTCGTAGTGTTCACCCAGGTAACACCCAAGTAACACCCAGTTAACACCCAGGTAACACCCAGGTAACACCCAAGTAGCGTGGGATGTGTTCATAATATACAAGTGTGGGGAGAGAGAGAGAGAGAGAGAGAGAGAGAGAGAGAGAGAGAGAGAGAGAGAGAGAGAGAGAGAGAGAGAGAGAGAACTACTTAACTTGAACACATTATATATCGTCACTTTTCTTCAGTAACATTAACTGCCACTGTGAAAATTTACTAAAAAAAACTTGAACTGAGAAGTTCAATTTTGGCAGTGGAACTGATTATATATATATATATATATATATATATATATATATATATATATATATATATATATATATATATATATATATATATATATATATATATATGTTGACGTACAGTGTAGGCTCGGTCAGTAAGATATAGAGGGTGTAGTAGTAGTGGTAGTGGTAGTAGTAGTGGTAGTGGTAGTAGTGGTAGTAGTAGTGGTCGTGGTAGTAGTAGTGGTGTCAGCTCCATGGTCTGCAACTATATATCGTTCTGTCACCACCACCACCACACAAACACCACCACACAAACACCACCACACAAACACCACCACACAAACACCACCACACAAACACCACCACCACACAAACACCACCACCACACAAACACCACCACCACACAACCAGCACTGCACCACTGGGGCGCACCTGCACAGCAGCCGCCAGCACAGAGCACCGCCAGCACCACCAGCACTGCACCAGCGACGCCACTGGAGCCGCCACCGCACCACAGGCGCCACTGCGCGACCGCCACCGGCACTGCCACCACCTGGGCACCGACACCACCTGAGGCGCCGCCACACACGCCACCGCCACCACGCCACCACACCGCGCCTGCCACTGACGCCACCCTGCACACAGAGCCACCGCCAGCACCACACCACCGCCACAGCAGCACCTGCCTGACGCCGCCACTCACTGACGCCACGCACAGTACCACCGACCCGCACGACAGCCGCCACCACCAGAAAGCACCGCCACCACTGAGCAGGCGCCACTGACAGCCACCTGCTCGCACAGCGACCACCGCCACACGACCGCCACCGCACCGCCTGAGCCTACCACCGCCACAGCACCAGCCTGAGCACCGCCACGCACCAGCCGCCACTGCCACCGCACCGCCACCAGCCTGCCACAGCCACCAGAGCTACCGCCACTGCACAGCACCACTAGCCACTGACCCCACTGCCGCCAGCACGAGCACACCGCAGGCGCCGCCACACCACAGCAGCACCACTGACACCACCGCCACCTGACACACAAAGCCACACACACGCCACCAGGCACTGAGCACACACACCACCACCACGACAGGCGCCACCTGCACACCACCGCCACCACCACTGGAAAGCACCACCACACAGCGCCAGCCGCCACACCGCCATGAAGCACCTCCACCACTGACACCACACCACCTGCCACCAGAGCCAAAGCACCACCACACCATGCCACCACACAGACCACCACCTGCACAGGCAGCCACTGAGACCACCACCTGCACACAGCCACCACTGACACGCACCACCTGACGCCACCTGCCACACAAGCACCGCCACACAGCCATGAACACAAACACCACCACCACACAAAGCACCACCGCACTGAGCCACCACAGACGCCGCACACCTGAGCACCACACCACACCGCCAACACGCAGACCGCCGCCACCACCTGGCACCACTGACCACCGCCACTGCCGCACACTAGCCCACACCACACACCTGCCACCACTGCGCCACCTGGAGCACCACCAGCCACACCAGGCGCCACAGGAGCACCGCCACACGACAGGCGCCACTAGCACAGCGCCACACCAGCCACCACTGAGCACCACACCTGCACACGAGCACACGCCACACAGCACCACCACACTGAGGCACCTGCCGCCGCACAGGCGCCACCGACTGCCGCCACCACCACCACGCCGCGCCTGACGCCACGAGCACAGACAGAGCGCCAAGCCGCACAGACACCACGCACCAGCGACCACACGACTGCCACTCCGCACTTCCACAGGCGCCACACAGACACACCGCACAGAGCACCAGCCGCACAGCACCACCACACAGAGCACCGCCAGGCACATGACACCAGGCACCACCGCACCGCACAGCGCCACCACCACAGAGCTGCCTGGAGCACCGCCAGCCACTGCACACAGCACCACTGCGCCACCACGACACCACCGCCGCACAGGCACCACCTGACTGACGCCACTGAGCACCACCGCCACTGAGCACCGCCTGCACAGCCTGACACAGACCGCCACCACACTGCCACCTGCACCGCACCACAGCACCTGACCACCTGCAGCCGCACCACTGACACCACCAGCCACCACAGACAGCCACCGCCGCACAGACACCGCCACTGAGCACGCCAACACTGAAGCACAGCCGCCGCACCACCGCCTGCACAGACGCCGCCACTGAGCGCCAGCACTGAGCACCGACACTGGGCAGCAGGGCCGCCACTGAGCCACCTGCACACCGCCACAGAGCTGCCACACACAGGCCGCCACTGACACCGCCAGCACCAGGCGACCAGCCGACCACTCAGCAGCACCACCAGCCACCGCAGCCGCCAGCCGCAGCCACGGCCAGCCACTGGGCGGCCGCCACTGAGCACCGCCGCCTGGGCGACACACCGCCACAGCACCGCACAGGGCACCTGGCCGCAGCACTGAGCGCCACCTGCACAGGCGCCACTGAGCACGGCCAGCACTGAGCGCCACACAGCCTGCACAGAGCACCAGCACGCCAGCAGGCCAGCACCTGGGCCAGCACGCAGCCGCACCACAGCACCGCAGACACCACAGCACACAGGCCGCCGCCACAGCACGCCACCGCACAGGCGCCACCGGACACCATGCACACCTGGCCAAACCACACAGGCACACTGACCGGCGACAGCCGCCACCAGAGCCTGCCACCACTAGCAGCCGCCACAGGCACCACCTGAGCCAGACCGCACACGCCGCCACTGAGCACCGCCGCACTGCACCGCACACACTGCGCCAGCATGACACACAGGCGCTGCACAGCCGCCACTGCACACAGCAGCACTGAGCACAGCCGCCTGCACAGGCATGCACACACCACACAAACACCACCACTACACAAACAGCACCACACAAACACCACACAAACAGCAACACACAAACACCACCACCACATCTTTCAATAAACACATGACGTTATATTTAACAAGTCAACCTTTGAATGAGATTAATGATATAAATCCAGTGTCAATAATTTATTATGGTTGTTTATAAGAGTGTTGGTCATCAGGTCATCTGTTACAAGTGTTCACAATATAACTTCTACATAACTTAAACAAGTGGGAGTCACTTCTGTGAGTAGATATGGGACCAATCCCTCTAGAGTATCCTAGAGGGATTACTTCTAAATCTGCACACAGAAATCACTGCTTATTAAAGCAAGAAACTCAACAGACAGTGTAAAATACCCCCTCCCCCCTTCAAAAAAGTAAACGTGTATGAGTACAATAAGAGACTATTCAACACGTTAAGTGTATGGGGCCCAAGACTGTTCAACGGCCTCCTATCATGCATAAGGGAGATTGCCTATCCACCCCTGACTGTTTTCAAGAGGGAACTGGATAAGTTCTTAAGGTCGGTTTCTGACCAGCCGGGCTGTGGTTTGTATGTTAAAGTGCGTGCGGCCAACAGTAACAACCAAGTTGCTCAGGCCTTGATCCACCGGGATGATTAAAATACATGTGCAACAGTTGGGTATCTTTATTGTTGCACATGTGTCTCAAGTATCATCATCTCGATATTTTATTCTATTGTCAACATAATATCTTCTGGGAAGACTGGTCTGGGACCAGCCGGGGGGCGTTGACCCCCAGATGATTCTCCAGGTAGGTACACAACATCTACTGGGAAGAATGGTCTGGGATCGGCCGCGGGGGCGTTGACCCCCCCCCCCCCTGGATGACTCTCCACGTAGGTAAACAACATACGTTGCAATGTTACAATCTTGGTTTACAAGGTATTATAATAATTACGTTGTGTGACATTGTCAAGATCACCCATTGTGTTTGAGGGGAGACACCAGTCTCCCTTACCTTCCTGTGTTTGAGGGGAGACACCAGTCTCCCTTACCTTCCTGTGTTTGAGGGGAGACACCAGTCTCCCTTACCTTCCTGTGTTTGAGTAGAGACACCAGTCTCCCTTACCTTCCTGTGTTTGAGGAGACACCAGTCTCCGTTACCTTCCTGTGTTTGAGGAGACACCAGTCTCCCTTACCTTCCTGTGTTTGAGGAGACACCAGTCTCCCTTACCTTCCTGTGTTTGAGGAGACACCAGTCTCCCTTACCTTCCTGTGTTTGAGGAGACACCAGTCTCCCTTACCTTCCTGTGTTTGAGGGGAGACACCAGTCTCCCTTACCTTCCTGTGTTTGAGGGGAGACACCAGTCTCCCTTACCTTCCTGTGTTTGAGGAGACACCAGTCTCCCTTACCTTCCTGTGTTTGAGGGGAGACACCAGTCTCCCTTACCTTCCTGTGTTTGAGGAGACACCAGTCTCCCTTACCTTCCTGTGTTTGAGGAGACACCAGTCTCCCTTACCTTCCTGTGTTTGAGGAGACACCAGTCTCCCTTACCTTCCTGTGTTTGAGGAGACACCAGTCTCCCTTACCTTCCTGTGTTTGAGGAGACACCAGTCTCCCTTACCTTCCTGTGTTTGAGGAGACACCAGTCTCCGTTACCTTCCTGTGTTTGAGGAGAAACACCAGTCTCCCTTACCTTCCTGTGTTTGAGTAGAGACACCAGTCTCCCTTACCTTCCTGTGTTTGAGGAGACACCAATCTCCCTTACCTTCCTGTGTTTGAGGGGAGACACCACTCTCCCTTACCTTCCTGTGTTTGAGGAGACACCAATCTCCCTTACCTTCCTGTGTTTGAGGGGACACCAGTCTCCCTTACCTTCCTGTGTTTGAGGGGAGACACCAGTCTCCCTTACCTTCCTGTGTTTGAGGGGAGACACCAGTCTCCCTTACCTTCCTGTGTTTGAGGGGAGACACCAGTCTCCCTTACCTTCCTGTGTTTGAGGGGAGACACCAGTCTCCCTTACCTTCCTGTGTTTGAGGGGAGACACCAGTCTCCCGTACCTTCCTGTGTTTGAGGGGACACCAGTCTCCCTTACCTTCCTGTGTTAGTGTGTGACTAGTTAATGGTTTGAGTAGGGCTGGAACGTCCTCATAAGTTATATGTGTATTGTTGCAGTCAAGATATTGTGAGTATTCTTCATGTTCACTGTAACGTCTCTTAAGTCAACCCACGGCACTAACATGAACCCATTGTTTTCCCTGAGTATAAATTATTATTGTAAGCTTACAGAGGTGTGCTGAAGTGTGGGTATGGCGGAGTATGTGGTCAGTTTTGATGGTATCGGTGAGGGCCTTAAACTGAGTGGCAGTAGCGGCTTAATGATTTGGTATCGTCCCGTCACTAGTAAGTTGTCATTAAGACTAGTGGCTAACGCGACGGGCTGGAGTTTTGAGACTCTATGACCGCGGGTTCAATCCCGGCCGGGGGTATGGTTTTTTAAGTTGTCATTAACCCAGCCAGAGTTAACTTGTGTATATAACTGTCACTGGAAACTATTAACCCTAAACCTGTTCACACACACACACACACACACACACACACACACACACACACACACACACACACACACACAAACACTCAGGGATGCTAGGAAGTATTTCTTCAGCCACAGAGTAGTCAGGAAGTGGAATAGTTTGGGAAGCGATGTAGTGGAGGCAGGATCCATACATAGCTTTAAGCAGAGGTACGATAAAGCTCATGGTTCAGGGAGAGTGACCTAGTGGTGACCAGTGAAGAGGCGGAGCCAGGAGTTCGGACTCGACCCCTGTAACCTCAACTAGGTGAGTACACACACGGCTACTGACACTCAGTTTAAGGCCCTCACCGATACCATCAAAGCTGACCACATACTCCCCCATACCCACACTTCAGCACACCTCTGTAAGCTTACAATAATAATTGTTTAGCAATTCACAGACGGACGAAGTCGTTTACAAACATTCTCAGTCCTCAACAGGATTCCAACCTGTACACTCTGCATCAGAGTGCATAGGTGTACCATCGCACTAGCAACCCTGTACAACACGTGTACCATCCCACTAACACCTCTGTATAGATGTACAACAGAGGTATGCTAGGGCAAGCACCAGACAAGCCTGGCCTAAGGACGGGGCCAGAGACCAGAAAAAACCCTTGAAACCCAGCAAAGATGTACAACAGGTGTAGCAACACAGTGTACACCTGTACAACAGGTGTAGCAACACAGTGTACACCTGTACAACAGGTGTAGCAACACAGTGTACACCTGTACAACAGGTGTAGCAACACAATGTACACCTGTACAACAGGTGTAGCAACACAGTGTACACCTGTACAACAGGTGTAGCAACACAGTGTACACCTGTACGACAGCACTAGGTGGGGAGCTGCTGGTCCTTGTGAATAATTGAGACACCTTTGTTTGTTCACTTCCTGAGTGCCATTGATTAAGACCCCCATCTCTGCCCCCATAACCTCCCTCCCTTTAACCCATCACCCCCTCCCTTTAACCCATCACCCCTCCCTCTAACTCATTACCCCTCCCTCAACCATCATCTTCCCCTCCCTCAACCATCATCTTCCCCTCCCTCAACCATCATCTTCCCCTCCCTCAACCATCATCTTCCCCTCCCTTAACCATCATCTTCCCCTCCCTCAGCCATCATCTTCCCCTCCCTCAACCATCATCTTCCCCTCCCTCAACCATCATCTTCCCCTCCCTCAACCATCATCTTCCCCTCCCTCAACCATCAACATCCCCTCCCTCAAACATCATCTTCCCCTCCCTCAACCATCATCTTCCCCTCCCTCAGCCATCATCTTCCCCTCCCTCAACCATCATCTTCCCCTCCCTCAACCATCATCTTCCCCTCCCTCAACCATCATCTTCCCCTCCCTCAACCATCATCTTCCCCTCCCTCAACCATCATCTTCCCCTCCCTCAACCATCATCTTCCCCTCCCTCAACCATCATCTTTCCCTCTCTCACTGTTCCAACACAATTTTGCTTCCTTCTCTCTACCTCTGTCTACTATGTACATCATCCATCTACTTTATCCATCTTTGTTCTACCGTTTATTTTGGAATAGTTTTTGCACAACTCTCGACATACTGTAGCTTATTTCACTTGGTCTCAGACCAGGCTTCCTGGTGGATCAAGACCTGATCAAGCAGG